>NC_039362.1:18016695-18211450 GCF_003573695.1 Papaver somniferum | reverse complement strand
CAGTTCGCGGACTTGAACATCACGAACGAATTTGGAATCCCAGCAGAAATCCTCGGACAAGAACTTCTCTCAGTTCGCGGACTGAGTCTGCAAACTGAGTTCGTGGACTTGGCAAAGCCAATTCCTCCGGTTTCTCCCAATCAACAAAGTTCGAAAACTTCGGATTAAGGAATAAGACTTATGCACATATGTGTTTCCACACAATGCTTATATCCATCATTGGTTATGTTGACCTAAACTCTCATTCCAACCATTGAAACATTCTTAGAGGACGTTATATAGTTGATACACTATTTCTCGTCAAAGCGATTTTCAAAGTGATTGAAACATTATGACGTTCGTCACTAGGTGAAGATAAACCCAATCAAAGCGAAACGCTTTACCAACACATGATTTCGAGAAAAAGATAAGTAGAGTATACTCAGCTCGAAATGTCAAATGTGTATGATCCAATCTATATAGCATACAAATTTTGTCTTATAAGAAGTAGGAGATAGAATAGATAGACTTTTGAGTGATAGATAAGTTCAAGTCTCCACATACCTTTTTGTTGATGAATTTCCACGGTTCCTTGAGTAGATCTTCGTCGTTGTATGATGAATCGCCATGAAGTCATTGAGCTCAACTACACTTTTCTATCCTAGTCCGAGACTTAGATATAATAGACTAGAAATTAAGACTCATAGTTTTGATCACTAACATTAACAAACATGCTTGAGATAGCAACGCATGCGAGGTTGACCGAGCTATGCTCTGGTGTGGAATTGGAAAACACACAGAACTTGCAAGTATACAAGGCCAAGTTTATAGAATAGAAGGAAAGCAGGGGAAAGTCCACAGGGAGTGGGAGCACTATAAGAGAAACCTAAGCTAACAATGAAGACAGTGAGCAAGACAAAGCAATATGGCATACAAAGTGGCAGAAGTAAATAACCAAAGCAGCAAGGTAAAGCAAAGCAGCAAAGAAAACAGCTAAGAACCAAGGCTTGGAAGCCAAGGGCAGAGGTGAGATTTTGTGCACTGACTTCAGTGCACAATAGGCTTCAAAATGCAAGAACTAAGCAAAACAATAAAGGAATGTAACTAAGCAGTGAATAAAAGCAGAGCAGGAATTGTAAATGACTGAAGAAAGGAATTGTGGCTAAGCTAAGGATTAGATTCCACCTTGTGTCCTAATCAAATAGCATATTCCTAGGTTGAGTTGAGTCCTATGCATACAATAGAAAGGAAAGAAAAACAGCTTGCTAACAGAAATACCCCTAGTATTGACTGTCTTTTGACAGCACAATCAATCACAAGCAATCATAGCACTGCTTTCTTCCCAATGCAAAAGAAAAACAAGCATATGGCATCCTATCCTAGCAATTTACCATTTGACAGTGCACCAAGGCTTCATCAAAGCCTTAGCTTGTTGCTAATTAGCTCATACTACACATGATAATAACAATAACATTCATAATATAAGATAAATTAAACACAATAATCAACATTCAAGATAAAAATCAAAACATCATATAACATTCACTATCAACTGTCATGAGATGAACTGAAATTTTAATTGTGACATAAAACAGAACAAAATGTTTTTCTGGCTAGTCCAGAGATCATCCCCCTCTACCCCTCTTCATCACCCCCTATTTATATCACTAAACAAAATCCCCAAAAATCAGGACCACATCAGTCCAATTAGGGTTTGGTGAAAATACAAAATTGACTCACCTAACAGCTCTGATTTTACTCAATTATCTTCACCCACTCTGCTATTTCTAGTTACAATCAACAATTCCCAAAAATCTTCAATTTATAAAATTAGGGTTTTCTGTTGTGAGATAGAAATCAAAATTCACTCACCAAAACTTTGAATTGACGTCGCCCCATGTCTTCTCTGCCTCTCTCGGTTCTTATCCATGCGCCTATTGATGCAATTGCTCCCTAATTTGAGGTGTTTTATCAACCCTCACCTAGGTCAGTTGGTGAGAGAGGTTAAAGCGCTTCGAATTAGGGGGATGGGTCGTGTCGGGTAATGATGGAGATGGTGGAGGTGATGGTGGTGACAGGAGTGATGGATGATGGAATGGGTGTTTCTGTTGCAGAGATGGGGGAGAGGAAGACGAAGGTGGAGGTCGATATGGGTTAGGGTAGGGAGCTGTTTGGCTAGGTCATAGGGTTCGAGTATTAGTGTGTTAGGCGGGTGTATCAAGATGTGTGTACCACGAGCTGAAGCCGCTGGATATGGAGATGGTAGGTGGATCGGACGGATAAGGAAGAAGTAGCTTGTAGCGACCGTAGGATGTAAAATACAACGAAGTCTACGGTGCGAGATTAGGTTAGGTGTTGTAGTGTTTAGCGGAATCATCGGGATTTGATGCACAGGCATAGGAGCGACCGTAGGATGCTGAAATGCTTCGATCTGACGGCTGAAATCCGAGACGGGCTTGGATATAGAAAATGGGTTTGGGTGAGGGTTTTGGGCCTTGGGTATGCCAAGCCCATATCTTCTTTAAGAACAATTCTTCCTTCTTGAGCCCATTCCTAGCTTTTTGGTCTTGTGCGCACCATTCTTTGCGGCTTTTCACCACTCTTCAGCTCTTTTCCGCTCCGCAATTCATCCAGACTTTATTTATTACCTAAAAATGCAAAATTAAGTAAGAAAAATATTTATTCTTGAAAACAATGAAAATACAGAATATGGGATAAAATGTAGAATTAATGCACAAAAGATGAGTTAAATGCCAACAAAAAGGGATAAATATATACAATATTTGGCACTCATCAAATACCCCCAAACCTGAATTTTACTTGTCCTCAAGTAAAACAAAACTAAGGAAATCCTACCTATACCACTGTCGCTGGTTTCTCGAATGCATTTAGCGTATGCACTAAGCCTTTTAAACCACTAAGTGTCCCTAGTGGACGAGTTAAGTCTCGTGAAGGTTTGCTTAGAACGTACCTACAAAGTTCTAGGTCAAAATATAAGCTCATATTCCATCAAATGTGACATGTGCAAGACAGTTTAAGCTCACAGCAAAATGGAGATGTCAATCTAGCTATCTAAGGCACAATCCTAGCACTGATAACAAAAAAAGACATGTGATAAGAGTGTAAAGTGTATCTACACATGTGTAAAGAAAGATCTGAAGTTATGACTACTAATCACCAAGAGATAGTTTCTCAGGCTAAGAACCAAGGTCGAAATCTAGCTAGCTGTCCGGACTTTACGAGAATTGTGAATGAGTTGGAGGAATTTCACAATTACTCGCGTTGTACATCAATGGCATACACCCTTCCTTGCTTATTACAATGAAACAACAAAATGACTCTTTACATGACTCTTATTTACATTGACTACTCTCTTTTATTTTTGGAACAAGAGAGAATGGAATTGATAAATACTTGATTTTTTTATTTATTTATTTATTTATTTTTTTGAATAAAGAAACACTTTTGATACATATACAAAAGGAAACAAAAGATTACATGACACTTTGCAAGAGGTAGCCCTTTTTGATGCACCCAGTTAAATTCGATGGTTGTCTTTCTTAATGTAACCTCCACCTTCTATCCCAACCAACCAAAGAACAAGCTAGTCAAGTTTCGTTCAGTATTCTAAAGTGATTGGCAATCGTGACTTCCTATCAAACACCTTGAAGATCGAGGCTATACATGTATTGGTAGATCGTGCGCGTGCAAATTTCTTATCACTATGTGAATTGTGCTAGAATCAGGGTGCCTAAATATCTAGACTAAGACTCCTAATAATTACATATTTGCACAAGAGTCAACATTTCAAGGTAAATGAGCTCCATTTTTATGTTTTGTTTTTTTCAATTTTTAAATTTTTTATTTTGATTTTTCAATTTTTTTTGGAATTTTTCAATTTTTTCAAAAAGATGGAGTTTTGTTTTCAATTATGGCATATTATCGTGGTATCTACTCTATACCCCCAAACCTAAACTAAACATTGTCCTGAATGTTTAAAAATATGGAAAGAATTAAAATGCAACATATGGAAAGGGACATGCTGAGTAGAGTAAAAGGAGAGAGAATACCCGATTTCGGCGAAAGCAGAATTAAAACTCCGTTATCCAAGGCAAAACTCCAACATATTCAGAGTCACAATGGATGAGCACAAAATATATACAAAAGGAAATTGAACTAACACATTATCTACAAGAAAATTTGGTTTTTAATGGGATTGGACTTTTTGGGAAAAATTTGGTTTTGTCGGGAGACATTTGGTTTTGATGGGAAAAAGAAAAATTTTGGTTTTTAGGGAAACATTTGGAAAACTTTGGTTTTTATGGGAGAAATTTTTGATTTTTGAATGGGAGAGAAAATATTTATTTAAGAAAATAAATTTGTTTTCTTTTTTTCTTTTTTTTTTTGAATTTGGGAGCAAGCCCACTGTTGGTCCTCTAATGGAATGGGAGGAAGGCTGCGGCCCACGAAACACTAAGTTTTAATTTTGAAAGTTTAATTTGGCCCAGTTGGTTAAGGCCCGACGTTTGTTTTAAAACTTTGGTTTTGAGGTCCACTCTTGAGTGGAAACAAGCCCACAATCGGTTACAAGCTCAGCTGGGTTTAAACCCAGAGTCCAAAATACAAGTCCAATGAAAGAATTTAAACAAGCCCACAAATTAAACAAACAAGCCCACAAAAATTAATTACAAACCCAACAGAAAATAAGAGAAGCCCAAAAATTGGCTTTAATATTACAAGCCCACAATTAAAAATTGGAAGCCCACAATTCGGGTTCTCTTAAATGGGTTACCTTTTAAGCACAGCCCAGCTGCTCTGATATTGTTGCAAAAACCCAGTTGGGCTTTGGTTCTTTTCCTTGGTGGCGTCCCAGCAGAGGAAAAACAGGTTCAGAACAGCAGGTCCAACAGCAAATGAAGTGAAGCAGATGCAGATGCAAATGCTATGCAGTGAAATGCAAAAATAGCTAATAAAACTACAAGAAAAACACAGCACCAATCCCCGGCAGCGGCGCCAAAAACTTGGTGGGCCCGGAGATGTGTGTAAAATTGAAGCGAAATGAAACGGGCCTACAGTAATACCGCAAGTGCACGGTCGTCAGTTGTAGCTCGTGCAAGTACGGGTCGATCCACAGAGATTGGGAGTGTTTTGTAGTTTCTAGCTATTTTGGGTTCTAAATTTTGCTATTGGGCTATGAATAATCAATGGGCTTTTGAGTGCTAATGGGTTATGAATACCCTTGGAATGAGTTGGGCCTAATGGGTTTGTTTTGGTCTTCTGGTGAGCTCAAGTTGTGCTCTGGGCTTTTGGTTAAGTTCAGTGGACTGATGGGCTTTTGCTTGGCAGCAGGCTTGGCAGCAACAACAGCAGCAGAAGCAACACAGAGAAGGCACCAGCAGCAGCACAAGGCAAAGAAAGCAATGCAGCAGTGCAAAGGGCAAGTGCACAGCAGCTGCACAAGCAGTGGAAGTAGTAGCAGCAGCAGAACAAGAAGAGATGGCAGTGCAAGTAGTGGTGGCACTAAGCCAAGGTAACAGTGGCAATGAGGCAATATAGCAAAGGCAGTGCAGTAAATAAAACAAGACAATGAAGACAATGAAGAAACTAAACAACAACAATCAGAGAACAGTGCAAGTGAACCAAGGCCTAAGCCAAGGGCAGGGGAGATGGTGAAACTGAAATGGTGACAATGCAAGGCCAAGGGAAGAATACAGGCATACAAATAGAATGGGAAGAGAATTAGCTTGCTATGAGCACTAATTTCTCCCAATGCTCAATCAACACAATGCATCCTAAGCATACAAAAATGGAATGGCAAGATAATCAGCTTGCTATGAGCACTGATTTCTTCCATTACTCAATCAATTCAGTGCTTCAAAGGCTTCTATCCTAGCATTCCATCACTTCACAGTGCACAAACTTAACACTAAACATTTACAGTGAATTAACATGACACTAACATGACATTAACAATGAACACAAACATCAACAGGAACATCACACATTAACAGGACACATGTAACAGGAACAACAATTTTAACAGGAGCACATTTAACAGGAGACAAACAGGATATGAAAAATATTAACCTAAACATGAACCCTAAACAGAACACTAAACTGGACACTTAAACAGAACAAGAGCAGGAATTACAGTGAGCAAAACATAAGAAGAATAGGAACAGTAAGCATTAAACATCAAGTAACAGGACATGGTATTCAGAAATTAAACAGGTCATGGAATTATAAAAACAGCAAATATTAAACAGAAATATAACAACAAGAATTAAACAGCACAAAATAACAGAATTGAGAACAAATTAAACATAACCCTAAAGATTTAAATTGATTTGAAGTTGAAATTGAAAATTAAAATTAAACATACACTAACCCAAATTTGGGGGAATCTTGGCTAGCCCAAGAACACCCTCTCTCTGCTCTACATCACCCCCTATTTATATCACCAAATACCCAATTTTTCCGAAACCCTAGAATTGAAATTAGGGTTTTCAATTTCCGAAATTTACTCACCAAAACTTTGAATTGACGTCGCCCCATGTCTTCTCTGCCTCTCTCGGTTCTTCTCCTGCTCCCAATTGCTACAATTGCTCCCTAATTTGAGGTGTTTTATCAACCCTCACCTAGGTCAGTTGGTGAGAGAGGTTAAAGCGCTTCGAATTAGGGGGATGGGTCGTGTCGGGTAATGATGGAGATGGTGGAGGTGATGGTGGTGACAGGAGTGATGGATGATGGAAGTAGCAGGTGGAGGTGATGGTGGTGGAATGGGTGTTTCTGTTGCAGAGAGGGGGAGAGGAAGACGAAGGTGGAGGTCGATATGGGTTAGGGTAGGGAACTGTTTGGCTAGGTCATAGGGTTCGAGTATTAGTGTGTTAGGCGGGTGTATCAAGATGTGTGTACCACGAGCTGAAGCCGCTGGATATGGAGATGGTAGGTGGATCGGACGGATAAGGAAGAAGCAGCTTGTAGCGACCGTAGGATGTAAAATACAACGAAGTCTACGGTGCGAGATTAGGTTAGGTGTTGTAGTGTTTAGCGGATTCATCGGGATTTGATGCACAGGCATAGGAGCGACCGTAGGATGCTGAAATGCTTCGATCTGACGGCTGAAATCCGAGACGGGCTTGGATATAGAAAATGGGTTTGGGTGAGGGTTTTGGGCCTTGGGTATGCCAAGCCCATATCTTCTTTAAGAACAATTCTTCCTTCTTGAGCCCATTCCTAGCTTTTTGGTCTTGTGCGCACCATTCTTTGCGGCTTCCTTGCGTAATTTCTTCCGGATTTTCACCACTCTTCAGCTCTTTTCCGCTCCGCAATTCATCCAGACTTTATTTATTACCTAAAAATGCAAAATTAAGTAAGAAAAATATTTATTCTTGAAAACAATGAAAATACAGAATATGGGATAAAATGTAGAATTAATGCACAAAAGATGAGTTAAATGCCAACAAAAAGGGATAAATATATACAATATTTGGCACTCATCATGCTCTAACACATCCGTCCTGCACCAACTGGATATTGTGCCTTGTAGTGTATCCTCGATCAGAATATTCACTTGTCTTGGACTAACAACTGATACAGATTAAAAAACTACTAGCTAGGTTCATGGATAAATTTCGAATGCACCTTACATCATCCAACATTGCTATTTTCTGAATGGCAATACATACCTTGGCATTAAAGTCCTCGGAGGTCTATGGAGGAGGATAGAACAGTAGATACAAAAATAAGGAGAGTAAAGAAACTTTTGCCGAGGAAACAACGCAATTAGCTTATTTTGACATTCCAATATGAGTCGCGTGCGTCAATAGATTATCGAGATTCTCATGCGTCAACAGACTATCGAAATACTCATGCTTCATTCCAGTGAGGACTTTATTACGTATCTTTTGAGTTACCAACCATTGGAACATAAAGATTCACCAAGTGTTGATGTCTTAATATGCTACCAGATTATTGGTTTGTAATTGGGTTTTTGATATTCGAGTGGTCCACACAGGGATTTACTTTTGCCTGCCTGAATTTTACTGTTTTTTTCTTTCATATACCGAGTTGTGAAGTTATTTCTGGAGCTTTTGAGGATATTCTTTTTTAAGTATACATTCACCATAGTATAGAAATGGATTTTTGTATATGTTTAAGTTAAGATTCTCCTCTAGAAATGAGTAAATTTGATGATGATATGCTGGGGTTTTTATGTTTTTTTAACACATCTACTAAAGCATACAGAAATACCAATGAAGTACTCCCTCCATCCTAGTTTAGATGCCAAAATTGGATTTTGCACAAATATTAAGAAACACAAAGAGAATAGTTTTCTTTCCCACAATTACCCTAGATTAGTATTTAAGGTTTTTAATTTTTAGATGTCTAGGTTTTTGTTTTTGCTTGGAAAAAATCAAATTAATGAAATTCTATAGACAAAGTATTTAAGAGTGTGTCTAGAAAATTGAAATACACAATTCTCCATGTTATGGCATGATTCCAAGATAGGGGAAAATCAGGATAAAATAAGGAAAAATATGAAGTGTAGCAAGTATTTTTGGAAGAAAAAAATCCCCTATTTTGGCATCTAAACTAGGACGGAGGGAGTATAAGATTATGAGATTTGGACCTTTGGGTTTGGGTATGACGGGGATTGGTGATAATAGGCTGGTAAAAGTTGTAAAGTTATATGGAGGGAAACTGAACTCATACATGAATGAAGAGGGAATATGCGCATTCCTTGCAGGTTTCTGTCCCAATTTGTACTTCTTATACAAGTAGCTTCAGTCTCTGAGGATGGTAAAATCCTGAGATATTTGGGTGGATCACAAGTAAAGGATAAATCAAAAAAGAAAGTCAAGGTTCTGTTACCCTTTACTTTGTAAAACCAGTTTGAGTGTTGTCGTCCTTCGAAACTTTCAGACTGGACAAATTCCCGGTCTTTGAAATATGAAGATCATTGGCAAGTGACTTTTACTTCTATAGGGTGTTTGAATACCAGAAGCAGAAGCCAAACACAAAAACATTTTAATTTTTTTTATAAAAAACTCTTTTTTTTTGCTTATAGAAGTCATTTTGCAATACCTAAATTAACTTTTAACTTTTGTTTCCAAAAATTAACAAACTTATTAGACATAGTTTTTTTTCATTCTACCTTTTCTTGCCTGGATTTTCTTATTCTATCCAGTGACTTTACCTATTTTTATTTAAAATACAGTTATCGCGACAATGAAGCCTGATCATTTCCATTGGTTGTGTTCTTTGGTTCTCAGAATTCACAGGCTAGGATTTTTATTTTTAATTTTGTAAGCGGTACATGATGTAGAGGTTAAAATTCATGTTTATTTCTTTATTTTAAACTAAGAAATCTCTCATATGGTTATGGAGAATCCGTAAAGAAAAGTTTGTTTGGTGTAAGCTACTTGTTGTCGCTCTTTTCAAATTGTGCCTCTCTGAGTGAAAATTATACGAGTGCTCAAAATCTCAACCAAGGGCTTGTTTATATTCAAAGAATTGAAGGGGTAGCGATACCAGGAACAAATGTATAACCAAACAATTTTACCAACCACTTATGTTCTGAAGTTGCAAAAGAAAACTACTGAATAAAACTGTGTGGAGACTCTGCAGTACCCAATATAACTTATAAGTTGAAGAGAGAGAAGAGCAGGTCATAAACGAAAGTCAACCATAGACTTCTCACCAAGAACCATGGGCAATGAAAGAAAGATCAGAGAGAGGACCTTATTTGCTGAGGAAGCTTGTGCACACAAACCAAACCATCTGCTGAAAGGCGTGTTCCAATCCAAGTTTTCAATCATGGAGAAGTCACTAAACAATGGTTATTTAGAGGAGCCAGCAGTTACCGATGAACCAAGAAAAAGGTTGAGGCCCCTGAATTTTTTCTTTTCCATCAGACAAGGATCCCTCTATCAAGGAAAGGCGGCCCTCAAACTTTTTTACTCGGCAGATTTGTCATTCTTGGTTGTAGGTACGATGGGTGTTTGAGTTTCAAAAGAAGTCAAACTTGTTTTATCGGTTAATTTGGGTTTGGGATAACCCAAACTTGGTCAGTGTTTGGTATTTGGGTTTATCCCAAATTTAGTCGGTCAAGAGGTTAGTGAATTTAATTGTTTACTTGGACATAAAGTTTAAGAAACCCTATTCTTGTAGGATAAGTAATATGTCTACTATATAAGGAGGTCTAGGCTATGAGTTTTATCTATGAGTTCTCAAGGAAATTCTCATTAGAGATGTGAGGAATTCATCCCACCTCTTGGGGTGGTATGTGAGAGACATAATGGTGAAAGGATTACATCATTATGGTGTTTATGGGATACTTACTGATGTTACAAGATGTTTAGTTATGGAGTATTCGTATGGAGATGTTGGTAAGACATCTTGTTGAAGATAATATCATTTTGGTGGTGTTGGATTAGATTATTGGTGTTGAGCTAAAGGAGTCCATGGTAATCTATGTCAGGATGTCCATAGAAGATCATCTCGTGGTGGTAGATAATATGGTAAACGTGTCTTGTGTGGGTGAAGAGACTACTTTGGATCTTATAGGGTGCTTGTGAGAGTTCTTGTGTTCGATCACGTTGTGGTGAGTCGATGGGTTGATTATTCAATCATGATGTGTAATTCTCAGTTGATTCTATAATGAATAAAGAGATCGTATTCGTTTGGTGGATGTAGAAAATATACACACATCGTGTATATTGTTGAACCACGTTAAATCCGTGAGTACTTTCTATCTTGTTTCTTTTGTTTATGGATTGCATCTGTTTCTTTTTCTCTTCTTCATATCCTAGATCGTAGTGAGCTTCATGGAGCAATACGAGAGGTCAAGTGTTTCTTTTTAGCTAGATTATTTATGAAAGATTAATTATCACGTGTAGATGGATCCGAACCCCAACAATTGGTATCAGAGCTTAAGGATGGATAGAATATTCTTAAGAGAGAAGTTTTGGGTTTTCTGGATTGGCAGAAAATTTTGAAGACGAAGGATTGGGTTTCATCAAGTATGAGGATTTGATGTTACAGCTTCAGAAGATGCAGAGTTTGATGTTATCAAGTATGTGTAGGATTTGATTTCATCAGTTTTGGGAACAAAGCAAAGTAAAGTGTACTTTTAAAAGGAATGGGATTATATCATCTGATCTGTATTCTACATGGTCAAGATGTATCGTTTTGATGTTTATGGTGCTCTACATTGGATATTTGACATTGATTCTTAGTGGAGCACAAACCCTATGCATGGCTTCAAGTAAGTTTATTTATTATCTATACTTCGTACCATATTCTTGTGAATTGTTTGAAAAACCTGCGTAGTTGTTTTTCAATTAATTGGTTTTTGCTTGGCAAGACACAAGAAGGCAAGAGTATTGTAGTTGAGATAGAAATATTGTTTTATATGTTTGTGGAAGTAAAGATGAAATATAAGCATGTCAAAGTCTCATTATTGTTCCAAACCATGGGAAACAATAATTTTATTATCAAATTGTTATTCTTTGGATCATGTTGCTGAGTTATCTTTAACATAAAGTTGAAGAATGTGAAGATCAAATCATACTCGTTATGCTTTAGTTGTTTGTTACAATAAGGATTTGGAAAAATCTAATAATAGGTTTCGTTTTGGAAGTATTGTCCGTTGTCCAGGGTTTGATATGTTCCAATAGTGAAGAGTTTGATATTCAGTCTGAGTATTTGAAACATGTATGCTACAAATAAGTTGCAGGACAATGATCGTTGGATGAGATGTGATATTAGTTGTGGTGGAGCTATGGTTTCTTATTCTTGTATAAGAAGAAGTTTTTCGACATAGTTTGTAGGGTTTGTTTGCCTGTGTTGAGTATGGCATTGTGTCGGGTAGAACAATGTTTTCTGGAGTTTCTCTCATATTGTATACGATGGAGAAGCTAGATAGTTTGTGATCTTTTGATTCTTGTCTATGACGTTCAGTCGAAGAGTTGTTTTTGGTTGTACACCATTTAAAGTCGATCGGAGATGGTTGAAGTGCAAGACTGTGTTTTAAGAAACAGGTTGGTCTATTTGTGTTGCAAATACGTTCCTATTTTTGGTAAAGACCCGTTATGTGGAATTAAAATGGTATCGCTTGGACACTTCAAGAGTTTAAAGAATAAAGATATAATACTACAATATGTGTGGTGATTTGGATATGGAAGATAACGCATACTACTTAGGAGAAAACACGATGCATGAATTTGACAGGTCATCAATTTCGGCGTGTTTTTCCGACAACCTTTTATTTTCATTGGCTATTTGATTCCTGATGATCAATGTGAGACTTTCTGTTGGAAAGAGCTACATTATAGAAATGATAATATTTGGGGGTTTTCTTATCTGCTAAAGTTATTGAAATTGATTTTAATAGTGACAGAGCCTGTAGAGATGAAGGTAAATATTTCTATTGGGAAATTTGGTTCAACAAATATATAGTTTCCGTTAAGTTATTTTCTCTACATAACATGAGAAGATAAACACAACGTCTTGAATTGCTTGGAGCTTGAAGAAGTTACCAAAGGTTTCAGATTATGGCTGGGTGTGATTGGTCTTTGTGTGAATGACGGATTATCAGATTTCGAACTTTGGTGTACGTTTGGAAAAAGGATTGGGAAAGGGATATGCCCAAGGAAAAAAAGATCAGAGAGAGGACCTTATTTGCTGAGGAAGCTAGTGCACACAAACCAAACCATCTGCTGAAAGGCGTGTTCCAAGCCAAGTTTTCAATCATGGAGAAGTCACTAAACAATGGTTATTTAGAGGAGCCAGCAGTTACCGATGAACCAAGAAAAAGATTGAGGCCCCTGAATTTGTTCTTTTCCATCAGACAAGGATCCCTCTATCAAGGAAAGGCGGCCCTCAAACTTTTTTACTCGACAGATTTGTCGTTCTTGGCTGTAGGTACGATGGGTGTTTGAGTTTCAAAAGAAGTCAAACTTGTTTTATCGGTTAATTTGGGTTTGGGATAACCCAAACTTGGTCAGTGTTTGGTATTTGGGTTTATCCCAAATTTAGTCGGTCAGGAGGTTAGTGAATTTAATTGTTTACTTGGACATAAAGTTTAGGAAACCCTATTCTTGTAGGATAAGTAATATGTATACTATATAAGGAGGTCTAGGCTATGAGTTCTCAAGGACATTCTCATTAGAGATGTGAGGAATTCATCCCACCTCTTGGGGTGGTATGTGAGAGATGTGATGGTGGAAGGATTACATCATTATGGTGCTTATGGGATACTTATCGATGTTACAAGATATGTCGTTGTAGAATATTCGTATGGAGATGTTGGTAAGACATCTTGTTGAAGAGAAGATCATCTTGGTGGTGCTGGATTAGGTTATTGGTGTTGAGCTAAAGGAGTCCATGGTAATCTATGTCAGGATTTGCAGAGAAGATCATCTTGTTGTGGTAGATAATGTGGTAAATGTTATCTCGTATAGGTGAAGACACTACTTTGGATCTTATAGGGTGCTTGTGAGAGTTCTTGTGTTCGGTCACGTTGTGATGAGTCGATGGGTAGATTAGCCAATCAGGATGTGTAATTGTCAGTTGATTCTATAATTAATAAAGATGTTGTAGCCGTTTGGTGGATGTAGACAATATACACACATCATGTATATTGTTGAACCACGTTAAATCCGTGAGTACTTTAAATCCTGTTGCTTTTGTTTATGGATTGCATCTGTTTGGTTCTTTTTCTCTTCTTCATATCCTAGATCGTAGTGAGGTTCATGGAGCAATACGAGAGATCAAGTGTTTCTTGTTAGCTAGATTATTTCTGCAAGATTAATTAGTATGTGTAGATTGCTCTGGACCCCAACATTGGATTCTAACAGGAAATCCAAGTTGTATTGTCATTTATCTTTTATCGACTCCTAAAAGGGCTTAAGTGGTAATGCTTCAAGTTTCTTCTTCAATCTTCTCCAAGTCGCCAACATATCAGCTTGTGTTAAACCTTTGTATAGCTTCTCCAATGTGATCTTTGTGGACGAAATCCACTCTCTATCATTTCCTGGAAAAACTCACAAGCTTGTGCCCATTTCCGTTTCTCACATAATCCATGAATCAACAACGTATATGAATCCGAATCTGGACCAGCTCTACTCTCCTTCATGTCATTCCATATCTCATGCAATATATCCATCTTGTTCAACCTTGAAAATGTTCCAACTAATATATTATATGTGGACAAACTCGGCGTACATGACAAGTCTCCCATCTTCTTATACAATTTCAAGGCATTATCAGCATGTTTCCTCCCTTGAAATTCCTTAAAGAAACAACTAAAAGTTGTAGGATATGAACTGACTCCATTAGCAACCATCTCATTGAGAATCTCCTCAGCATCTTCGAGCCTTCCACATGAACAAAGACATTTTATAACTGAAGTATAGGTTGCTACTGTTGGGAAAATCCCTTTTTCTTTCATCGAACTTAACTTATCTAGCAACAAATCTGGTTTATGTGCGGGACTGTAAACATGAAGAACAATAGAGTAGCTAGTCACTTCTTGTTCTATTCCCCTCTTCTGCATTTCATCCAACAAATTCTCAGCTTTTTGAATGATTCCTTCAAAATGAGTTCCTGGGTGTAAGACCGTCCTACGGCAAATTCCATTTAAGAGAACATTATACGTAATAACATTCGGTTCTAATCCACGATCTACCATTTCTCTAAAGAATTTCTCTGCCACTTCAGGTCGATTTAATTTGCACCAACCATAAATCATAACTGTATACATATGCGTATCCGGTTCAAGTTTGAATTTCCTTTGATTGAAGATCTCTGTAGCCACCTTAGCATATCCATACTTACACAGAGTGTCAAGAAGGTCAACAAAATCTTCTCTATCAGTTTCTCTTTTTGTGAACCTCTCCATGTCATCAAAAGCTTGTATGGCTTGCCTTGTAAGTCCTGCAGCTATTAGTCTCCGAAACAAAATACCGAAAGTTTTCGAAGTCGATTTATCACCTAGCTGATCCATTTCAAGAAGCAACTGCCAAGCGACATCAAATTGTCGTGCTTTCCCCATGATATCAATCATCATATCATAAGCAACCCCGTCGTGGTTGTAACCTGGTTGTTCTTTTACCCAAACAAAGAAATCCAACGCAATGCTCGGTACATTTTTCAATCTAATCAGAGTTTGCTGAACCAACTCAGTAGAAACTCTTATACCATTGAGATGAAGTGAAGAGGATTCCATAGCATGATAAGGATCATGACACTCTATTAAAAGGTTAGCGACCATGTCCGCGTCATTCGATTTCTGATGAGATGGAAGAGACGGTTTCAAATATTCCCTGAACTCTAACTGTAGTTCGTTAGCTGGTGAGAGCTCATTAGAGTCAGAAGAAACATATGATGAAACACTCAGTTTGGACAAGTTTTGAGCAAGGGAAGTCAACAAGAAACATCGAGGTACTAATTTGAATGCCATTCATAACCTACAAAAATAAAAAACTACAGAAATTCACTAAAACTTACAAATGTTCAGCTATAAAGATTGTATATATGAATCAATATATATGATGGAAAAGAACGAATTATTCAGGAATTTTATCAAACAGCATATGTGCAGCAATAGAAAGAGTGAATAAGTTTGCAACTTTAGCATACCTGTGTCAGTAGTGCTTTCACTGATTCCCGATATTCCAATACTATTATCTGCTGGCACCTGGAAACTATACCCGTACTTTTAGTATGACGTCGGATGATAAATTTTAAGACTAGTAGGCTTGACATTTTAATGCTCTTGTAGATAAAATCATTTTAATTGTCAGAAAGGTCATAGAAACAACATTCTCATTCTCTGTAATCACTAATCTAACAAGCAGAGAAATTACAAATTAGAAGCATTGCAGGTTAATATTGCTACTCGAAGCAAAGCAGAGAAACTTATCTGAAAAATGCTTCATTTTGTACAGCAGTCTAGTAGGATGGTTTTCCTTGGCGACAAGTTCTGTAAAGCGAAGTGATGCACACTAGAAAAGCCAATTCAGAACCGCAGTTGTGGCAACTTTGCCAGTTCTCTCATACATTATGTCATTTGCAAACTTGTACTGAATTACAAAATAATGCCCCTGACATCCATATACTGTCACCATGAATACAAAAAATTTAAGGAGACACATGATCATCACAAATCAATCGTCTCCTCCATGAATACAAGAAATAAAATAATACAGAAAATTGAAGTTACATAAACTAGAAAGATACATGATCATCACAAATCAATTGTCTCCTCCATGAATACAAGAAACAGAACAAAGAATCATCATAGATTACAAAAAAAAAAAAACAAAAAAAAACTCTCTAATTAGTTCAACATTAATTACGCCATCCAGCCAGCACTATTCACCACAGAAGGAATTCTGGTCCGTCAATTGGGTTTGTTGTGTTCATCATCATGTCCATGTAGCTGCTGCTGCAATTCAATCTCTGGAACTCCAAATCGATCATATCAGAGAATGGCTCATCATAAACCATTTCAGAGAAAGGATCAACAAAACTAATCAAGGGTTGGGATTCTTCCCGATTAGAGAAGTAAGAAGAAGAATCATCGAAGTTCTTAGACGATCTTACTGCCAACGAATTAGAATTAGATTCAACAACCCCAAAAATCTTCTTCATTTCCTCCTCCGGTTGGGGTTGTTGTTGATTATAATCAGAACAAGGAAGTCCATAATCATAAACGGTGTTAGAAGATCCTACCACCAAAGAAGTAGACTCGTAATCTGTAGATTCAATTACCCCAAAATTATTCTGATCGCAATTCGGAGATGATGATGATGGCGATGTAACATCCCCTGCTTTCAATTGATTTTCTCTCTCGGAAATCATAACAAATATGGAGTCCAATTCTCTCTCAATCTTTGTAAGTGATTCAACAGTACATAAATTATCAAAGTTAGGGTTACCGTTACCATTACCAAAATAGAATCTCTGATTCTCCTTAACTTTCTCTGCTTCTTCACTAGTACACAATTTCATCTTCTTTTGGTTAAATTGCATGACGGCCTCATCAAATTCGCTAGGGTTTGATGGTAATTCTTTAGCCCCATTGATGAATTCAGAATGCACAACTCCAACAGCCTTAACATCACATAGTTTCCTCAACTCATAAAATTTCTTCTCAAACCCCTTGATTCTGTTCTTAAAACACTTTTTTCTAATCTTATGATCAACATGCTTAACAGAAGAAGACGATGATGATGATTTCACCTTTTGATTATTAAGAATACCCATTTTTTTCTTTTTTGATGTTTCGAACAATAACGAACCCTAAAAGAGTAGTTATGAGTCTTCTTCAGTCGCAGTAGCAATGAACTTTGGATGAATTTGAGCAAGCAGTGAAGAAGAGGCAAGTTGTTTATTTATAGCTGGAGATGGAGATCGTATTTTAGGGAAGTTAACTGGAGACGCGGCCAGATCAAGCCTGTTTTATGGGTTTGTTATGCCCACCCCATAATTACTGAAGGGTACTATTCATGTCCTCCTAGCTTCTATATATCAAATTAAGATTAAGGGTGCACATGGTACGGTTCGGCTCGGTTCTTGCCGAGGCCGAGTACCTGTACCTCCCTAACTTCGGTACCGGTACCTGTACCCTGTACCTCGGTTCTGGTACCATTCGGTACACGTGCGGTACCAGGTACGGTTCCGGTACTAGTTTCGGTTCCAGACAAAAAAAAATCTAATCCTTTATTAAGGGGACTGGAAGCATAAGGTCAAACCAAATAAAAAAAACAGAGGACAACAGAGACTTCAAGAACTCAAAAATGGCAGCAAAGAAAGAGATGATGGCTTAAGAACAGTTTGGCAGAACAAAGAAGCAATATCAAAATATTGCAGTTTTGGAATAAAATTCATCTTCGGTTTCCTTGATCAAGCATATATATATTTTTAAATGTAAACCTAAGGAAATGGACTCCATGTTAGTTAACATCAGTAGGGTCTGTAATCTAATTAATAGCAGTGTGTGCTGGTACGAAGACGATTATGAAGAGATGCAGCTTTGATTCAAAACCGCGGTGAAGATCTAGAACAACAATGAAGGGGACTCTACTAACTTAAACAACAGATCAACAATCGGGTATTATTAGATGAATGTCCAGAACAACAATAATCCAATGGCTATTATTAGTTTACTACCCCTAATTCTAATGGATATAATTTTTCGGTACATTTGGTCCGGGACGGTACGGGACCTATATAAGACCGCGTACCTGTACCTGCTTAGCCCCGGTTCCTATTTTTTGGACCGGTACATGTACCCCCTTCCTCGGTTCGGTATAAAAAGGGGTACGGTTCCACCGGTTCCGGGACGGTCCGCCGGTCCGGCTCGGTTCCTGTGCACCCTTAACTAAGATGGCCTCGAAGGTACTCCATCTGTTTCAAAAAGACCGTCCGCTATTCCATTTTGGTATGTTTCAAAATTATGTCCAGCTTCTGTTTATAGTCGTATTTTTCCAATGAATTCTCTAATGTACCCTTAAGTTTTTATATTTATAAAATCTTTTAGAGCATCTCCAACAGTGGGTGTAAAAAATCCAACGTGAAAGTCTATTTAAGACCTTTATTTAAGAGATTTTACGCATACAGTAAATATAGGACCCCATGGTTAAAAAACTATCTCCAACAGTGAAGGGTTTAATCCTTAGAATATTTTGTATGATAAAATCTTAACCGTTTATTTTCACTTTAACTGATTTCTAAATAAATAAAATAAATGAAAATATGACGTGGAGGTGCAAGTGAAGGTGTAAATAAGACTTTCTTGAACACCTTCATATTTATTTTCACATCCCTCCTAGTTTGTAGGACCTAACCATTGGAAATGGATTTATGTTAATTGGGAGTCTAAAATCCTACGTGTCATGAAAAATAAAAAACTTCACCCTCTATTGGAGATGCTCTTATAATGGGACTCAATCTAAAATATTAAGGAAATTTGTGTAATTAAGGAAACGAATATATCCTTCATTCCTTTTTGTATTTCCTATTTACAATCCCATAACAATTTTTGGTAGTTTTTATTACTAACCGTTTTATTGAAATAAATTAGGAAAGTAATTAAGGGTAGACATGTAAACTATTATGATCTTCTTAATATCTAGACAAAGTCAAAACGGGCTGTCTTTTGAAACGGAAGGAGTAGGTAATAAGAGGTCAATCAAATATTGATCAAAACAAAAAAGAGGCCATTCAATATCATCGGCATAACCATAGTCACCAAGAAAGGACGGAGCTAGGATTTCAAGGGAGGGGTGCATGAAAAATAAATATGTGACAAAATAAAAAGACTAGCAAAATTAGAATTTTATTGTGCATCAACCTCAGGATGGGGATGCATGCTTCATTTTGGTCAAATAAATGAATTCGAGAAGAAAGAGGCGAGAACTAACTACACACAAGAAGGATATTAACTTCCACTGGATCTTGGAGAGTTGGACTCTTTGGATTTTAGGGGTGCAAAGGCCAATCGGCTATTGATTTGGGCTTGCAAACTAACACTTAATATGGATATTTGAAATCAAAGGGTGTGCATGCACACCCTTACACTACATTGCCTCCGCCCCTGTCTCCAAGGAGGATTAGGTCGGCCAATATTACCCAAAAAAATCGATATAATCAAGTAGCCTACCTAGCTCAGGCCATGGCATTTCAACCAATGAAAATGGATCTTCAGTTATCAATGTTTCTGGACTGATCCGGATTTGTCTAAGGAATGCATCGTGTGGGGATCCAACATACGGTAGGGAATGACTCCATCATTTGGATTGGGAATGGCGGGAGTGGCCCACCATCCCTCTCACAAGTGCAAAGCTCGGGATTTATCCGGTGCATTAATAATTTCCGTTTAATCATATACGATTATTTCTAACTTGACTAAAAATACATATACGGTTATTTTTATGTAACAGTCCCTGATTCACAATACTGTCTTAATGCCATAACCTAACTTGAGATTTGTGTGAGTTAAGCGCATAACATTGGATTATTTGTGTGAGTTAAGTACATAATGTTGGACCTTTTTTTATGGCATGTTGTTGTTTCGAATACGAAATTTTGATTGTCATTTTCAGAAAAATATTATAAAACTGGTAAATAAGATGTTTTGTTGATGTTCTTCCAATTAAAACTGCTTAGAGGTATCAACTTAACGATCATTTGACACGCTAGTATCAACAATGCAATACATTATCAATTACATGTACTTGTAATGTCATGTATAAGAACTAAATGCAGTTCAATATTTAGAGTTTGGCATGAAAATAAAATGGATGCAATACAAAGATAAAATTCTAACTTTAAAATCTAATTACAGGAAGAATAAAAATTATAAATAAAAAAAAAGATTATAGTAATTAAAAAGTCTCTTACTTTTCTTATCTTAAGTAAATTAAATAAATTAAATCATAATAATCATAAATGAGTCCAGGACAGTTTCGTTCCACTCTTCAATACCATTTTGGTATCCCTTTCTTTGAGGTTGGTAGTTTGTGTTCAAGTTGTCATAAGGATATGGACGTGTTTGGCGACCATGCGTTACATTCTGCAAAAGACGTCGGGCTCAAATTACAGCATGATTTAGTTAGGGACTTCATAGCCGATATGTGTTATAAATCTGGTGTTGTTGCAGATAAACAAGTTTTTCTGGGATTTCTTGCGAATGCTACTTCCTTTAAACCCGCTGACATCCTTATTTACAATTGGGAGGATGGAAAAGACGTATGCTTCGACGTTACAGGTGTCTCACATTTTAATAGTGCCATCACTCACAACATCACACCGGTCATGCCATCAATGCTGCAGTCACGCGCGAATGCAACAAATATCTAGACATATGCTCTACCCATGGTTATGGTTTTGGTGTTTTGGCATTTTCAACTCTCGGTGTTCTTGGCGAAGATATGATTTTTTTTGTGAAGCGATTGAGAAACTGTCTATCTAGTCATGACGCGAATCCAAAGATAGGTGTTCCTATATTTTATCGTTTAGGCATTGCTATTCAGAAAGGTGTTGTTGCCCAACTTGTTGCCAGGCTACCCACAAATGGTTTGTAAATTTGTCAGTTTTTGTTTTACAATAAATTCCCTAAGTAGTACATTTCACATCATAAATTAAATAGTTAAATAATAATTAAAAAATCAAATTTTTAATAAGAATTTTTTTTAAAAGTGAACATTTATCAGTCAAGCTTGGTTGTCATATTTTAGTTCCAAAAATCAAACCTGCTTGATTTGATTACTAGAGTCAACTTCGTTAGGTTAGATAAGGAACATATAAATATAGAGACTCGCTCTTGTTACTCGTGAATAACACAAAGAAGCATCAGCATCAATGAATACATCATCCTTCAGTTCAAGGTTAGTAACACAGACTTGACTTGTTCCATTTCTATCTAAATTTCTTTCGAGTCAGTTTATGTTGAAAACTTAATATATGAATTATAGTTTGTTTACAGGTTTCTAGTATCGTGACTTGGTTATTATACTATGATCGAAATGCCAAGGAAAGATATACTAGTTGTTATATACAACTTTGATATATGGAGTTACGAATTATATATAGTTTATATACAGACTTCATAGAATCGACATAACACTAATTGGTAATTTGTTATTATCTATACTAGTTTATTGAACTTCCCGTTGAATCTATACCTTGATATTAAACCTGTCATAAACCAAGATCTCCAACATCATGTGACTACATGTGAAACTTTGAAAGAATCTTGAGGTATCCTGGTGACTTATTATAAGGGAATACTTCATAGAAAGAAGCAAGGCTTCAAAACCTAGCATATGATGGGCACCTAATATTGCATACATTCTTATCATTTTGTAGGTGTTTATGGTACTTTGCTGCACTAATTGCTTTTATTTATGCCAAATTATGTATTTTGTAGTTCTTGTTCGTTGTGAGTAAAATGTGTGGCAATTATCCTGACTTTTGTTTTGTAATGCTAGGGGAATGAAAAGAATGGTCTGAGCATGTGTTATGAAGGAAGTGGAGTCACAATGCCCTGTAAAGCTAGATACCAAGTCGATGTTAAGCATACGCCTGTGTGGAGAAGGCAGCCAGGGTGCCAACAGACTTGTGAAGATAATGGATCTACTAGTAGATGAGAAGCTCAAGAAGAAGAATTATCTGATCATGAAATGAAGTAATGGGCCGAAATCCAAGATATACCCATGTTGGGAGTTAAAGAAAGGAAGCCAGGTCCAAGTTTCATTTTCATATACCAAAAACAGGTATTCATGTACAACACCCAAACATACCCTTAATCCATCTTTCATTTCACTTTCTCCTACACACCCGACAACCCCCTATCAATTATCAACCCTAACTCTATCAGTCTTATATATTTCTATCCCTATTTCGGTTCATATCAAATCAATTTGTCCATCGTTCTTGACAGTTTCATCTCTCTCTACTGCGAATCACCCTTTCTCTTATCATTCACCATCCATTTCAGTCAACCCTAGGCTATGAAATACAAAATTAGGTCGTCTGACTGCTTTTCAAAAGTGACAGAATTGAAAGCTAGAGGTCTGAATTTGTTTCCCCTTTCAAACACCAACAAATCCATCAAGGAAGTGACAAGATTAGGGTGGTTGTTCATAATGAAGTTTATCCACAAATTGGGTTAGTCAAAGACAAGGTCAGGCGTGATAAGCTAGGTCTGAATTTTCAGTTCTCTACAACAACAACATCTGTCAAATGGATGAAGATAAGTGGCGGTGCATGAATGAAGAGTCTTACAAAGTGGTGAGTTTCGAGAACAAAATCCCAAGAATTTTATATTGTTTCTGTTGTATTAGGGATTGAGAAAAGGGGGAGAAATCTATGTATAAAAGGAGCGGTTATGTTGTGTATCGGGTATGCAGGGAGTGAGGAGAACATAACTTAGTTTTAATCTCTTGATTTTGTTATTGAGTGACTTAATAGAACTCAGTTGAAAAGGAAGAGCTTGCATTTTATGAATATCAAAATTCCATCTGTTTCTATCAAAGATATTAAATAACTTTCTTACTTAGGGCTTTGATGAAGCCCTTAGCTTACTGCTAGTTTCTTTGTTAATGAAATTGTTCTTACAGAGCTTAATTGAATAGGATTCAGTTTAGTATTTATGTTACAACGCATAACTTTCACCTATTATGTCTTGCATCCTAGGTTGTTAGATCAATTATTTGTTTTTGCATCAACTCAAGCTCCATTAGATGTTTTCAATTTGTGATTAGTTGTACCCTAACAAGACAACTAATACTAGGGATTGATACCTTAGTTGTGACTAAACTATCCATCTCTGAAACCCTTTTGGAAAGGCGAAAGACTCGTATCTTCACCACTGATCCGTTACAAGGGATAAGAACAATTTCTGTAACTAAATTTTCTAGTAGAAGTTAAGTGGTAAATTGCCTTAGTGCCTTTCATTTGTCTGTTTTCAACTATCCTTGCATCCATATTTCCATTTCACTTTTCTAGTTTAATCTCCATAACAAATATCTAGTCGTTTCGACAACCCCTTGTTTGATCTAAATTGGTAAAGAAAATCTCTGAAATTTAACGTTACATCGACCTAGTCTCTGTGGGTTTGACCCGTATTTGCCATGTTTACATTGTTGACACTGTGCACTTGCGGTTTAGTATAATTTTAGGCTAACTTTCTAGTCCTACCAAGTTTTTGGCGCCGCTTCCGGGGACTCGGTAGCGGTGTAGCTGAAGTTCTTCGTTACTTTATTGATTTTTAGATTAGTCTTGTATATATTCATTTGAATTTTGTTTGTTGTTAGCTGTTTGAATTAGTTTACATTACAAGTACTTAAGCAGTAATATTATGTAGTTAGTCTTCCTTTTCTTGTTGTTAAAAAAAAATAAAAATAAAAAAATATTTAGATAACTGCATCTAGATAAGCATCCTGTAGTTTCAGTTAATAACTGGTCCCTTCTTGAAAGTCAGTTTTCATCTGTGTGTAACTCTCTTAGTTTGCATTATACGTACTTCAGTAAGTTAGGAGTTTGTGAATATTTTGAAATTTTCTTTCTTTGTTACTTTTAACAATCTTATCTCAGTAGCATAGTTCATTTGTTTATATAATATGCATCTAGTTAGCTGTAGTTTTAATATTTCAGTCACTTGCATCATGTTCTGTGGCTTAAATCCATCTGTAACATATTGCTATCAGTAGGATTAACCATTACTTGTTTCTGTCATTAGCATAATTATATTGTGTTGGTTGTGACCATCTATTTATATTCCCAGGTAGTATTAGTTGCAGTTGTTTTTAAATTTTTCAACCATTCCGTATCTGCATCTTTTCATAGTAATATCCTGTAGCTTTTATAATTTTGTTAAATCATCCTTGGTCTTGATAGTATAACTTAGTTGTTCAACAATTTTGTACAAATCTGCATATTAGTTTTTAGATTTCTTAGTCTCGTAGTATTTAGCCATCTGTAAATCTCCATCTGAATGTTGATCATATAGGATTCTGTTTGAACTCTAAAGTGTTTAGTTGTGTATTGCATATTTTCATCTTTAATTTCAGTTTCTTATTTCACATCATAATTTTCATCAGTAGCTTTCCAGTCCTACTTTGAGTTATTTCAGTTTTCAGCATTATGTAGCATAACTTAGATTTCGAAGTCATATTTCTTGTAAACTATACATGTAGGCTAAACATTTACATCATCTAGTTTTTCATTACTTGTATCTTGCATCTCATTTCAGTTTAAGCATTCTAGCAATATCATAAGTGCATAGTTTGTGCATCTTAGCTAAATTGTATCGTGTTGCTTAGTTGTGCATTTGTCAGATTTCGTTGTTTCATAGTTTAAATCATATTACCATCTGTACATATCATTAGTAAGTTTTTCCATATAAGATGTGATGTTTAGCTCTTCCTTGTCACTCTGTTAATACCTGTTGTTTCCTGTCACCTGCACTTAATCTTGAAACTGCAAAGCCTGAGCCGTCCATATCTCAGCTGCATTATGGTACCATTCTGAGATTGCTGAACTTCTCCTGTGTGCTAGATAAATTCATGATTGGTATTAGGTGTTCCTTTGCTTTTTCAGCATAACTTAGATTTTGTAGTTTCTGTAGGTCAAGCATCTAGTGTAGTACAACGTAAATATTTGCATTTTATCACACTGTGATTAGCAGTTCAAATAGTTGTTTTATAGTTCATCTCTATTCTTTTTGAAAATTTTGGTGTAACCTAGTGAATCCTATAACTTCATTCTGTTCCATTGTGACTAGTTTGAACTGATAGCTTTGCCTGTCCTGATTAGCAAATCAGTGTAAATCAAAGTCATAGTTATGGTGTAGAGTCATTTCTTAGTTATTCATAATTAGTGTGTGTACTGCCGTGACTTTTCTTTACCGACGTATTTCTGGTTACTGAAATTTCTATTTTGAGCTCAACAGGTACCTGAGATGCTGCATTGCAAACCCAAGGAGGAGAAGAAAAAGAGAGAAACAACCTGTACTTGTTGGTTGTGCCTAAACCCGGTCTTATACCGGCGATATCGTTCTCTAAACTTTAATATTCTTGTCTTGAACGATACACCATCTTGCATGCGAACTGAACTAGTTGCTAAGCATTGTTAAACCCCTGCCACATATGAGATCTTTGTGTATGATCCTGTGACATTTGGGTAACTTACTTGCTAGCTGAACTGTTATTTCACTGTGCTTATCTCTGCAAAATACTGTGTCTTTGTGCATACATCCACAAACCTGCTATCATTTGCATAAACCCTGAGTTTTTGAATTATGTTGTGTTTGGTTGACTGGGTGTCCTACATGTTAAATGGTATGTTTGTTGGTATGATTGTGTCTTTCTGAGACCAAACAAATCGTCTAGTTAGAATTCATCCAGAGGACGTAGTTGAAATCCCTTTTTCTGACGTAGAAGGACCTGACCAACCTGAGACGATGCGTGACGAGGTAATCCAACCCCGCAGCGTCAAGAACTACATGTACCCCACGAGGACAATCCAACCATATTGTATTGTTCTAACAGAAATTGCTGGTCATTTTGAGTTAAAGGCGAGCACAATACACATGTTCCCTGTGTTTCGAGGGGTTGATGCTGAAAACCCCTACCACCATGTGAGAGAGTTTGAAGAGATTTGTGGGGACTCTGCGTTTCACTCAAATGCCAGAAGAGTCCCTGAAATTGAGATTATTTCCTTTCTCTTTGAAGGAAATGGCTAAGTCTTGGCTATATGCCCTGCAGCCACAGTCAATTAGGACATGGGATGATCTTATGAAAGAATTTTCCAAAAAGTTCTTCCCAAATCACAAAACCGCGACCATTCGTCAAAGTCTGAATAGCTTTGTCCAATTAGAGGGTGAGACCTTAGCTAAATACCTCTGCTGATGTTAATGTTTCTGTGCCGTCAAATGTGCTTGTAGATCTTTTTCCTCAAAGGTTAGAACAACAAAAGAAAGGAACACAGTATAACGAGATATTGGAATTGTTCAGGCGAGTCAATATTAACATTCAATTTCTAGAAGAAATCAAGCAGATTCCTGCTTATGCTAAGTTCCTGAAAGATCTGTGCACACAAAAGCGAAAGCTTAATATTCACAAGCGTGCCTTTCTCGTTGAACAGGTAAGTTCTATCATTCAAAACAAGACTCCACCTAAGTTTAGAGACCCAGGTTGTCCAACAATATCGTGCAAGATAGGTGACCATACGGTCAATAAGGCATTACTGGACTTAGGGGCAAGTGTGAACCTACTACCATATTCGGTATATGTGTAGTTGGGTCTTGGAGAGTTAAAATTAAAACCTATAACTCTGCAATTGGCGGACAGATCCGTCAAAATTCCACGTGGTGTGGTAGAAGATGTTTTGATTAAGGTTGATAAATTCTATTTTTCTGTGGACTTCATTGTATTAGATACTCAGCATGTGCAGAACCCAGACTGTCACATTCCTGTCATTTTGGGACGTCCAATGCAATTATTAATTGTCGTAATGGAGTGTTGAAGTTGTCATTTGGTAACATGACTGTGGAGTTGATTGTTTTTAATGCTAGCCAGAAACATTTGGATATTGATGATGTGCATGAAATCAACATGATTGAAAGTTTGGTTCAGGATTCGTTGTCTATTAACATGTCTGTCAATCCTTTACATGCTTGTTTGAACAATTTTAACTTGGATTTGTTTGATGATGAATACATAAGTAAAGTGAATTCTTTGCTTGAATCTTCACCTCTCATGGACACTACTAAATGGAAAGCTAGAGTGGAGCCACTTCCACTCTCTGAATCCAAGTCTGTCCCGTCTCTTGTTGAGCCACCAAAGCTTGAATTCAAACCATTGCCCGATACTCTTATATATGCATTTTTGGGTTAGTCCCATTCAGGTTGTGCCGAAAAAATAAGTGTATCTGAATCATATACCCGATTTCAGATAGCAAATGGGTTAGTCCCATTCAGGTTGTGCCGAAAAAATAAGGAGTTATTGTAGTTCAAAACGATAAAGATGAGTTAGTTCCTTCTCGGGTAACCACAGGGTGGCGAGTTTGCATTGATTATAGGAAGTTGAACGCAGTTACCAGGAAAGATCATTTCCCTCTCCCTTTCATAGATCAGATGTTAGAAAAGTTATCTGGACATAATCATTATTGTTTCTTAGACGGCTATTCTGGTTACAACCAGATTCACATAGCACCCGAGGACCAGGAAAAAAAAACATTTACATGTCCTTATGGTACATTTTCTTACCGTCGCATGCCCTTTGGGTTGTGTAATGCACCCGCCACATTTCAACATTGTATGATGAGCATTTTTTCTGACATGATAGATAATTTCCTCGAGATCTTTATGGATGATTTCTCTGTTTTTGGATCTTCTTTTGATGAATGTTTGAACCATATCACTCTTGTGCTGATTAGATGTAAAGAGAAAAATCTGGTTCTGAACTGGGAAAAGTGTCATTTTATGGTGAACTCAGGCATAGTTCTAGGACATATCATCTCTGAAAAAGGCATTAAACTAGATAAAGCTAAAGTTGACCTCATTCAACACTTGCCGCAACCTCGCTCTGTGAAGGAGGTTAGATCATTTTTAGGCCATGCTGGTTTCTACCGTAGATTCATTAAAGATTTCAGTAAGATCTCAAGGCCACTGTGTAATCTACTTGGTAAAGATGTTGCTTTTGTATTTGATGATTCTTGTGTGCCTGCATGTGAAGAACTCAAAAATCTTCTAATTTCAACCCCTATAGTCCGACCACCTGACTGGAAATTTCCATTTGAAATCATGTGTGACGCGTCTGATTTTGTTGTTGGTGTTGTTTTGGGATAATGCGTCGATAGACTTCCATATGTGATATACTATGCTAGCAAGACTCTTAATGATGCTCAACTTAACTACTCAACTACTGAGAAGGAATTTCTTGATGTTGTTTTTGCATTGGACAAGTTTAGGTCATACTTGATAGGGTCTAAGGTCATCATATACACTGATCATGTTGCTCTGAAATTCCTTCTTTCTAATAAGGACGCTAAAGCTCGTCTTATCCGATGGGTATTATTATTACGGGAATTCGATCTCGAAATTCGAGATAAGAAAGGTTCTAAAAATGTGGTTGCTGATCACTTGTCTAGATTAAATGTTGAGTCTTTTGATGATTCCTTGCTTATTAGAGAGTCTTTTCCTGATGAACAGTTGATGCTTGTCTATGAGTTTCCTTGGTTTGCTGACATTGTGAACTATCTTTCCACGGGAAAGATGCCTTTGCATTGGTCAAGAAAAGACCGTTCTAAGTTCTTGGCTGAAGTTAAATACTTCTTTTGGGATGACCCATACCTGTTTAAGTACTTCCCGGACCAAATCATTAGGAAATGTGTCCCCAACAGTGAACAAAAAGATGTGATATCTTTTTGTCATGACCAAGCATGTGGAGGCCATTTCAGTGCCAAGAAGACTGCTGCAAAATTCTTGCAGAGTGGGTTTTATTGGCCATCGTTATTCAAAGACTTCCATGGTTATTGTATTGCTTGTGAACGCTGTCAAAAACTAGGAAGTATTTCCAAGAGAAACATGATGCATTTGCACCCTATCTTGATTGTTGAACTGTTTGATGTGTGGGGAATCGATTTCATGGGTCCGTTTCCTAATTCTGAAGGTAATCTATACATCCTTGTTGTTGTTGATTATGTTTCTAAGTGGGTAGAAGCGATTGCGACCAAAACAAATGACCACAAGGTAGTACTTTCATTCTTAAAAGAAAGCAAATTTTCTCGTTTTGGCACACCTAGAGCTATAATCAGTGATGGTGGTTGACACTTTTCCAATAGGTCTTTTGAGTCATTAGTTCGCAAGTAAGGCATAACTCATAAAGTCGCAACCCCGTACCATCCACAGACCCAAGTAGAGGTTTCTAATAAAGAAATTAAGCATATTTTTGAAAAGACGGTTAACCCGTGTAGAAAAGATTGGTCATTACGATTGAATGATGCTTTATGGGCCTATACAACAACATATAAAACCCCTATTGGCATGTCTCCGTATAGATTTGTGTATGGCAAACCTTGTCATTTACCTGTTGAACTAGAACATCGATCATATTGGGCAGTTAAGAAACTTAACTTCTCTCTTGATAAGGCAGGTACCCAATGGAAACTCCAACTCAACGAGTTGGAATGACAGTGCAAAGATGTACAAAGATAGAATGAAGGTGTTCCATGACAAGCGCGTTTTGCGCAAGTCATTCACACCTGGCCAAAAAGTATTATTGTACAACTCTCGTTTGCATCTTTTTCCAGGTAAATTGCGTTCTAGATGGACATGGCCGTTCTTGGTACGCACAACATTCCCTCATGGAGCTGTAGAACTCGAAGATGTAGCAACTAAGAACATCTTCAAGGTCAATGGACGGAGACCGAAGAAGTTCCTTGAACCAATTCCACCTGAAATTGAAACAACCAATCTGGAAGACCCCGTCTATCTGGATTGAACCGATCATCCCTTATACATACCAGGTTTAGAGTTCCATTTTCTTTCTCTTGCTTTCTTTTTCGTTTCGGTTTGATAGAATATCTTTTTTACTGTTTTGCATAGCATCTGTTTTTTTTGTTTTTGTTGTGATATCTACCTTGTCGTTTGCTTTGGAAACACTCTACTGTCTCTGGTTTGGAAACATTTTTTGGTCTGGTACTCTCTAACCTCTTCATTATCTTCAAGAACTTCATGACATGTTATAACTTTGAGAATCCTTAGAAACATTGAGGACATTGTTTAACATAGGTTTGGGGGTACAAGTAGATATCACACGAACTTTGTGGCGATTTGGTATGTTTGAATCTTGTAAATAGATAACATCTTTAAAAAAATGAAATGAATGAAAAATGAAAAATGGAGCTCATTTACCTTGAATTGTGATACCTGTGCATGTATGATATCTTAGGATTCTTAGTCTAGATGATGAGGCACCCCTGATTCTAGCACAATTCACATTGTGATATAGAAAATTTGCACATGCACGATCTTCCAAGCGTGTATAGCGTCGGTGTTTCATAGGTTAAGTAGGCTGCCAATCATCTAGAATACTGAATGAGACTTGACTAGCTTGTTCTTTGGTTGGCTGGGATAGAAGTTAGAGGATACGTTAAGAAAATCAACCATTGAATTTGACCGGGTGCATCGAAAAGGGCTGCCTCTTGCTAAAATTGTCATGTAATCTATTTTTTTTTTTTTCTGTTTTTGTGTAAAGTTTGTTGTGTCTTGTGTATGTATCTTTCATCAGTGAAAAATCAGTTGAGAAAGAACATCAGAAAAAAAAATAAAAAAAAGAAAAGAAAAGAAAAGAAAAAGTACTCATTGTCTGTTATTATGTTCTATTTCAGTAAAAATGTTAAAGTGTCTCTCTTGCCTCAAAATGAGAGTAGTTAATGTAAATATTGCAGTCAATGTTCTTTGTTGTTATATGTTGTAAATAGTCTTGTAATATACAAGGAGGGTGTAGCCATCGATGTACAACGCGGGTAAACTGAAATATTACCAACTCTTAGGTGAACATTCACAATTCTCATAAAGCCAGACAACTAGCTTGGCTTTGAATTCATTTCTTAGCCTAAAAACTATCTCTTAGTAATTGACAGCCATAACTTCCTAGAGTAAATCATTCTCTATGCACGTCCAAGGCAGATACACTTTACACTCTTATCACATGTCCTTAGTTGTTTCAGTGCTAGAATTGTGCCTTTGAAAGCTAGATTGACATATCCAATTTCCGTGAGCTAAAACTGAATGCAGGTATCAGTTTCATGGAATCTGAGCTTATATTTTATCCTAGAACTTTGTGGTTTATTTTGATCAGCGACAGTGGTGTAGGTAGGACTTTTCTTTTGGTTTTGTGTTTTACTCGAGGACGAGAAGAATGATTTGAGTTTCATGTATGCAGGAAAGTCGAGAGCAAATGAAAAAAGAATCAAAGGAGGTATCCAACCATTGGCTGATATGGGGAATTTTCTATGCAAAAAATTTGATGTAGAAGATGCAAATAATAAAAAGAAACCGATACTTGCAAAAGCACTGAAGGAATCTCCGTATTGGGACTTAATCAGCCCATTTTATGTAATAGACAAGAGAATGATTGACAAATGGATGAACAAGATTAATCTTGCAATGCAGCTGCTGATGAGTGCATTTGATCCAATAACCAGAAAATTCAAATTTGGAGAAAACGAAGAATGCTCTCTAGAAGAAAGAGATTTCGCTTTGATATTCAAGATGAGAAGACTGATAGAGAGTGAAGAATTGAAGCAGCAACTGCACCCGAAGAAAGGAATTGACTACAACGAATTCTTAAATACAAAGTTCAGACCAGGAAAACCAAAAGATTGTCCAGACGCAATAATGAAGAATGAGGTTGTAAGCAAACTGAAAAATGCAGCAGAAGATGAGTCTGATCCGGTGCATTTTGTAAGACCTTTCGGTATGTGGTTATGCACGGTTTTCTTTTTCCCAAATACTGGTATGACATCCTTCCCAAAGAAATGGTTGCCTCATATATTACTGATGGGCAAAGTTTCATGGCCGGATCATGTTGTGGAATGTTTGATTTCGAACCTGGCAAATAAGAAGGATACACAGTTAGCTATCGGTGGCTGGACAACTCTCCTAGTGGTAAGAAAAAACGTTAATTCTTTAAAAGTAAAATGTGTATTGTTGTAGAGAGTGAAATGCATACTTGTGTATTGTTGTAGAGAGTGAAATGCATACTATTGGATAGAAACTAACATTGTTGTTTATATTATGCAGTGTTGGTTCTGTGAACATACCAAAAGCTACATCGACAAAAGGAAGAATTTTGAAAATGCAACTCCGAGATTCCTACGATAGGACCAGAACGCATTGTGCAAGCAACTTGTAGCTGATTTTAGTAAGGAAGTCAACAAGAAGGAAATCGATATGACTTGGTTCCACCATTTTTTTTACTATATTTATCTTTACTATTACAAATGTATCATTTTTTTGTGGATCAACAAAGGAAGTTGATCCAATTTTTACTATATTTATCTTTACTATTACAAATGTACCATTTTGTGTGTGGATCAACAATGGAAGTTGATCCATGTAAATGGGATCAACATCCAATGTTGATCCAGTTTTAGTATCAGTTTTTTGTGGATCAAGAATGGATGTTGATCCAGTTTTACTGTCAGTTTTTTGTGGATCAACAACCAATGCTGATCCAGTTTTAGTGTCTACAATATTTTGATTTGTGTTGATCATGCTTCGCAGTTTCATCAAGACTTTGTTGATCCAGTGTCTGCTGAGGAGAACTATTTAATTGACATATCGGCAACTGCAAGAAAACTGGAACAAGATAGGAAAAAGATAAAGGAACTAGAGGAAGAAATCATCCTTCTTGATTGTGACAGGCATGAGATTCATTACATGGACAAGGCTCAAATCAAAATGTTTGTCCACGGCACGATATTCTTGAGAGAGTTGTATGAGAGGAACAAGGAAAAACTACAGTTGCAAGCTGGAGAACCGGAGCGACTTGCTGATATTGACAAGAACATAAAGAAATGGCATGAAGAAGAAAGGATTTTTCAGGAATCACTGAATAAAAATAAACCAGTGTATACAGGGAAAGAATTTGAAGGTTTGGAATTCGAAGATCTGTTCACACAGCAACAAAAAGGCGAATCATCTGGAAAAGGTAATCAAGGTGAAATGAACTCTGCGGCGAATGATCAACCAACATATGGGAATGAAACTAGAGTAGACATGGAAGTGGATGATTCTGCGGCTGTGAACAATGAAGACACTCAAGAAATGAACAATTCGTGGGGAACTGAAGATGGAAATCAAAGTACTTTGGGAACTCAAGACAGTTTTGGAACTCAAGATAAGTTTTTTCAGAAGGATTTTCAAAGTGGAATGACGTATTCGTAAAAACAAACAAGTAGCAAAAATAAGGAGAGTTGGAAGAAAGGATTTCATGCACGAAGAGAAGTAAAAAAAGCTGATGACTTAGAGCTCAATACAGTTGTCGAAAACGTTGTAGAGCTCGATTCGGTGTTGGAAAACATTTTAATATCTGCTGGAATAGTAGAAGATAAAGGTGACATACAAATGGAAGACAAGAGTCCGTCTGTTGAGAAGAAGAATGATGACATACCAGCGGATCTGATTGTGTTTGACACTCCTCCACTTTCAATAATAAAACCTGATGAAATTGCTGCTAATGTGCAAACAGCTCCCTCACAACCGAGTTTCGGTGAAATAATGGATGAGGTAGATCGTGAGGCAACACAACAAGCATAAGAGGTTGAAAAGCAAAGTGAAGAGGTTGAAGAGCAAAGTGAAGAGGATGACAATACACAAGGAGTTGCAATACGCGCAGGATTGAAGAAATTGTTTAATTTGGATGCAGTTGAGGAGCAAACTGAAGAGGAAACCGAATCAGAGGAACAATCCGATGGTACAAAAGCATCAGAAAAACCGCAGGTCAGTTCTCTTGTGAAACGGGTGAAGAAGGGAGAAAGGCCGAAGAGAAAGCCGTATAAACTTCAAAGTCGAACACCTACTGCTAAGTATAAAAGGGGACAAAGGAAAGGTGGAAAAGGAAAAAAGAAGCAGAAGCAAATTGAAACAATTGACCTCGACAGTCAAATTGACAACACACCAGCGGAACCCACAAAACTGATGAAGCTAAAAAAAAACTAAAGTTGTGGAAAAAATTCAATGAAAGCGAAAGAGAAGTCATCGAGACATTCTTTGAGAATGCAACTGAATGGTATGTAATAACATATTCGAAGTCAAACAACTCAGTTCACATAGTTATTTTTTGGGTTATGCTAGCTCTTTTTAATAACATATTCATCTGTTGTTTATTTTGCAGCGAGAAAGCTTACAGTTTTTATTTCTGCAACCAAGATTTCGAGGTAGTCATCAATGGGAAGTTCATACAGTGTCTACTGAATAATCAAAACATTCATGCTGAGATTGTTGATTACTACATCAACTTGCTGAAAGCAAAGATGGATTCTCCGCATAAACCAGATTACAAGAACCACGTCATTCTCTCAACAAATGATTATGTAAGTAACAGAAAAATCTTGGTTTGTTTTGTATGTCAACAACAATTGTTGATCCAAATAAGTTGGATCAACAATAATTGTTGATCCAACCTATCTGGATCAACAATAGTTGTCAACAAAATAAGTTAGTCTGATTATGAATGAATGTTACAGGTATGTATATATTGAGGAGTTTAATTGCAAATACGATATGTTGTTCATTTTATGTTGTTCTCTGGTTACGATATCACAGTTGCATTTTTTTTTTTGAAAAATGTAGCTTTTGTTTATAATGTAGATGATCCATAAAATTCAAACTAATACATTTCTTTAAAAATATTGATACAGCCGATATTGGGGATCGCATTAGCCACTAAAAATATGGCAAAGGTAGAGAGATGTGGGGTTCCAGAAAAGGTGAGGACCAATTACACAGGGAATGTTGAAGACACATACCTCATCATACCAATGTGCTTGATGGACAAGGACGGTGTTGGATACCATTGGGTGGTGCTTGCATTGGTAAAAGGAAAATGGATAGTGTACAACTCTGCAAGGCGAAACACAGATTACAAATGGCAATATATGGTGATGATAGTACCACTGACTCAGTGGCTGAATGAAATGGGACACAGAGATCCGGAGACAGGTGGTAATATCGATACAAACTTCTCACATTGCACTGCAGCATAAGATGGATACGACTGTGCATTACACACTTGCATGTACATGAAGAATTTGGTGAAGCGTGGAAACTGTGAACACCTATCTGAAATCGCTAACTTAGATGAGAAGTTGAACAAGAAGAGAGTGAAGATTGCAGCAAGAATCTTGTCAGAATTGGGTTCATGGAAGAAACCGGAACAACTTCCTGATTCAGCTACTGACTCTATTCAACAAAAAATCCAGTTGTAAGACTCAGTTGAACAAGTAGTTGATCCAGTAGATGAAGCATTACTTGAACCATTAGAGTGAGCTTGATGTCATAGTCTGTTCATGGTCTGTAAACAAAATCTAACTGTAGTTTTAAAAATACTTACCTTAGTAAGTAAATCTTATTGTAGGTCTAATTGAATTATTATGAACCATTATGAATGAATTATTTGTTACAGGTATTTGTTTTGTCTGATCATTTATGGATGTATTTGTTGTCTGATTATGGATGAATGTTACAGGTATGTATAGCTTGAGGAGTTTATTAGCAAATACAGATGGATCCATGCAATTTTTTTGTTTTTTTATGTGTCAACAACCACTGTTGATCCAGTTATGTTGGTCGGATTATGAATGAATGTTACAGGTATGCAAAGCTTGAGGAGTTTTACTAGAAAATACAGATATAACCATGCAATTTTTTTGTTTGTTTTGTATCAAAAACCATTGTTGATCCAAATAAGTTGGATCAACAACCATTGTTGATCCAAATAGGTTGGAACCCAAGAACAATGTTTCTACATATAGTGTCAACAACCTGTAAAATCAATAAACCTGGAACCTGCCAACTGACATATACTTGAGAAACAAAACAATAGAATTCATAACAATATATAAGAATGTATTTCATTAAATAACAAATGCAAACCAAAAAAGGAAAAGAAACACCAAACTGGTAAGAAACCTAAAACAAGTTTGTTCATAAACACCACAAGAACTTCAGAACAACATCCTCTTAAAGAAGTTGATAATCCTGGAATGAGTTTCCTTGCGAAACGTTGGTGCACGAGGAGCCAAAGGAGATCTGCGACATGTTCGACGGTTGTGAAAGGTCAGCATCCCACACTGGCCACACTTCCTCTTCTTCCGCACCTTTTCACGAGAACCCCTGTACCTAACACCTTTAGGTCTTCCAGCTTGTTCTCGACGGCCGGTAGGAGGAAAAATATACCCCTTTTCATTAATTTCAGGTGGCTTCTCAGAGTCAGGAATAGGATAAATGGGTCGAGAGTACAACCTTCTATAGTAGTCAGAAGTATAGTAAGGGCTGATGTAGTTGTACGGTTCATCATTTCCGATCTGCAACATTGCTTTCATTGCATGAGTGCAAAGAAAGCTATTTTTTTGCCACCATTTGCAGGTGCAAGTTCTAGAATCCAAGTCAACAGTATGCTTCCCTGTTGTAGATATGATCTCAAATACCTTCTCACTTGCTCTCCGAAACTTGTATGAACGGCAGTCGTTTATCCTTTTGTTAAACCTTGCTTGCATACGAGGAGTGAGTCTTGTAGTCCACTTGTTAGACTCCACTAACCTCTTGTAATTCTTCTTCATCACTTTAGCACGAATAACATCAACAAGCTCAAGTGCTGGAAGCGGCTTATCATGTTTAATGATGTTGTTAAAACTCTCAGCAATATTAGATGTGTTCTCACCCCACCTTTCTCCTAGAAATGCATGAGCATCCCAATTATAAAATGGAATCTTCATCATCCAAGCAACCACTAAATACAACTTTAGATTACTCATACTCTTCGCAGCAGCATAAAAATTTTCCTTTGTTAATGCAGTGTAGCACTCTTCGAATAACTTGACTGCAGTTTTTCTGCTCTTTCCCTTTGGAACAGGAATATTTCCTTTCATATGGTACAAACAGTAGGAATGGAAAGCCTTTGGGAAGACTACAGGCACATGCTTCAAAAGGCCAATTCCACGATCTGATATGATGGTCAGTGGACGATCTTCACGAATAATACCCTTCAAATTGGTTAAGAACCATTCCCAACTATCACAATTTTCACTTTCAACAATTCCAAATGCAACTGGATAGATCCCTAGAAAAACCAAAAAACAAAAATAAGTAACCAGAAACAAAAATAAGTGACCAGTAACAGGTGTCAACAAACAAAGTTGATACATTTCAATTGGATCAACAATGGAAGTTGATCCATTTTAGTTGGATCAACAATCACAGTTGATTCAATAAAATTTGTGTAAGCAAACATAATTTTGGATCAACAGTCACAGTTGATCCAATAAATATGTGTAAACAATCACAGTTGATCCAACAGTCATGAATTTCAATGCAAAACCATTTTACTTGGACAAACAGTGAAAGTTGATCCAATAAAATCTGTGCAAGCAATCATAGTTTTGGATAAACAGTTACAGTTGATCCAATAAGAGGTAGTTAAAAGCAAGTATTTCAATGCAAACCAAAAAAAAGCAGTTTAAACTAACCTAAGCTACATATATTATTACGTCGCACCTCACTCAGGGGCTACGCCCGCTCGTGAGAGTTAAATTCAATATAGAATTTCAGAAACCTAGCTACATTAATTCTCAGGGGCTACGCCCCCTCGTTGATGAATCTTGCTGCAAGGATGATGAAGAAGGTGGAGGAGAAGATGAATTTCAATCTAGGAAGCATAGATTGAACCGGAAAAATTCGAATCAAAATTTCACGAGCAGAGTTCAGCTAGATCTCTCTTTCTCGTTCAGTTATTGATTTTCGTTAATAACTGAATTTTAATTTTGTTATCTAAATATATATACAGGGGGTATATTTGGAAGTCTGTAATTTGATATTGGGCCCCTGATGGGCTTGTACAAGGAGAGGGATAGAATTATTGTGTGATAAGGATATTTGTAAAGTCCATCAAAAGTAAGGACAATAGTTCAATTTTCACATCAATCAATGATAATCAACAACCAAAGGTTAGATTAATCTAATGATGATCTAAACGCAGAACCTGTATTATTTCAATTATAAAGATAAACAATATAATGCGGAAACTGAAATAACACAAACACCAGAAATTTTGTTAACGAGGAAACCGCAGATGCAGAAAAACCCAGGGACCTAGTCCATATTGAATACACACTGTATTAAGCCGCTACATACACTAGCCTACTCCAAGCTAACTTCGGACAGGACTATAGTTGAACCCCAAACAGTCTCCCACCGATCCAAGGTACAGTTGTACTCCAACGCCTCTTATCCCAGTAGGATACTGCACACTTGATTCCCTTAGCTGATCTCACCCACAACTAAGAGTTGCTACGACCCAAAATCGCAGGCTTTAACAATAAACAAATATGTCTCAAGTCTATCAAAGGATAAATCTGTCTCCCACAGAAAAACCCTAAAGTTTTTGTTCCGTCTTCTGATAATAATCAAGGCGAACAGGAACCAATTGATAATCCGGTCTTATATTCCCGAAGAACAACCTAGATTAATCAATCACCTCACAACAATCTTAATCGTATGGTAGAGAAACAAGATGTTGCAGAATCACAAACAATGAGACGAAGATATTTGTGATTACTTTTTATGCCTTGCCTATCGGAGAAATCAAACAATCTCAAGCCAATCAATATGATTGTACTGTTACGATAGAAAATGCAAGATCAGATCACACAACTACTATAAAAGTAGTATCGGTCTGGCTTCACAATCCTAATGAAGTCTTTAAGTCGTTAACCTGGTTTTAGAAGCAGAAAACCAAAGGTTAAAGGAGAATCGACTCTAGCACGCAAAATAGTATCACACGTAAGGTGTGGGGATTAGTTTTGCACAATACTAGATGTCTCCTTTATATAGTCTTTCAAATCATGGTTTTGCCTTAGTGACAAAGGAATCAATATCCACCGTTAGATGAAAAGCTGATTTAGATTCAAGCTAATATTTCTCAACCGTTAGATCAAAAACTTAGCTTGTTATACACAAATTAATGTACGCTTCTAGGTTTGTTAACCGCATCCAAACGTGTACATTGTTGGTTCAACAATAGTCTACCCAAATAGGTTAACTATATGAGCGTTTCTTACCAACCATGTTCTTCTTCACCATAACTAGTTCAAATGACTCAAATGAACTAGTTAAGAGAATTCTTCAATTGCAAGGAAATCTTATGTAACTACACAAGACACAATTGAAGAAAATATGATTTGATTCACTTGAATCGGTTCATGAACTTTAATAGCCATGGTTTGCAAATGCATTCCTTAGTCTTTTAAGATTAAGTTCAGAAATCATCTTTAGATATATAACCTTCTCAAGTTCGCAGACTAGGTTCGCGGACTTAAGATACCGGATAGAGTTTACAAACTCCGACAGAAATTCTCGGTATGAGAACTTCGCCGGTTCGCGGACTTGGCTCATGCAAGTAGTTTGTCAACTCCGGCAAAAATTCTCGGGTTTGAGAACTTCGGCAGTTCGCGGACTTGGCACTTTCTATACTTACGGTTCTCTTGATCAACAAAGTTCGAAAACTTCGGTTCAAGGAATCCATTGGTTATGTAATCTAAACTCTCATTTCAATCATTGAAACATTCTTAGAGGACATTATACAGTTGTTACACCATTTCTCGTCAAAGCAATTTTCAAAGTGATTGAAACATTCATGACTTTCGTCACTAGGTAAAGATAAACTTTGTCGAAGCGAAAAGCTTACCAACACATATTTCGAGATATAGATAGACGAGGTATACTCGTCTCGAAATACCAAATGTGTATAATCTAGTATATATATATATATATAGCATACGACTTTTGCCTCAAAGAGTAGGAGATAGAATAGATAGACTTTTGAGTGACAGATAAGTTCAAGTCTCCACATACCTTTTTGTCGAGAAGTTCCACCGGTTCCTTGAGTAGATCTTCTACTTGTATGATGAATCTCCATGAAGTCCTTGAGATCAACTACACTTACTATCCTAGTCCGAGACTTAGCTATAAGAGACTAGAAATCAAGACTTATAGTTTTGATCACTAACATTGACAAACATGCTTGAGATAGCAACGCATGTGAGTTTGACTGAGAAGTGCTCTAACAAGTTCATCTAACAGTGAATATCAATTGCTTTGTTACTATGCTATCTTATTTTGATTTTAAGCAACCCTGATTTGAAAGATTATATAAGGGAGAACTCTAGCATCTGGGAAACCTAATCCCGATACTCTCGTGTGTCCTAGTTTCAAACTAGAGTCGATTTTACTTTAACCTAGGTTTTTCAAAACCATTATTAGGCTAGCGACTTGAAGACTTCATTTGGGATTCGTGAAGCCAGATCCAACTATTTTCTCTGTAATTGCATATTCTGATCTTACTTTTTCTATCGTATTGAGTTTTATCTTCTCTAAGATTTACTCGAGATTTATCTCCAATAGGTAAGATATAAAAAGTAATCACAAACGTTCTTCATCTTAGACTTTTGTGATTCCACAATAACTTCTTCTGTTAATCAGTTAGGTTATTGTGAGGTGACTAATGTTTCTAGGATGCTCTTCGGGAGTATAAGACCAGATTATTAGTTGAGTTTCATGTTCACCTTGATTTATCTAAGGACGGAAACAAAACCAGAATAAACATATCTGTGGGAACAAATTTGTTTAGAAGACTTCGAATTTGGGTCGTAGCAACTCTTAGTTGTGGGTGAGATCAGCTAAGGGAATCATGTGTGCAGAGTCCTGCTGGTATTCAAGAGGCGTAAGGAATGCGACTGTACCTTAATTGATGTGAGACTTGGTTAGGCTCAACTACATTTCAGTCCGAAGTTAATTTGCAGTATGTTGGAGTCTGTAGCGGCTTAATACCGTGTGGTGTTCAAATCTGGAGTAGCTCCCGGGATTTTTATGCATTTGTGGTTTCCTCGTTAACAAAATTTCCGGTGTCTGTGTTATTTATTTTCCACATTATAATAGTTTATATAATTGAAATATCATAGGTTGTGCGTAGTTCAATCATAGTTGATAAATCCGACCTTGTTTGTTGGAAAGAGATTGATTGGCTCTCGTACATTGGTCTTTGGTACCATCCAAAGTTATTCTCATATCATTCAGTCTCACAGTTTTCTATCTAGTTGATTTACTGATTATATTGAGAAAGAGATAAATCTCTTTGATATCTTTCTTGATTGCATCTCACTTTTAAGTTGGTGCTCTAGGAATCATATTGGAGTTTAGTCCATACAGATTGCTGAACGAAATATTGGGTGTGGTTGTTATACCCCGCGTTTTCATATCTGATGATGATATCTTTGATGAATTTAACCAAAATCTCTCTCAGATACTTAACTCCACCTACTTTTTAGGAATAACTTTCGGAGAAATATTTTGTGTAAAAATTCTCGGGTCTCTACCATCAAGATACGAGTTTAAAAAGCATGTTATCACAGAAGCAAACTGAAAAGGAGAGGGTATCAAGTACCCTACCAACTTTTTCTTTATGCATGGAAAAAACTAATAAAATCACAAGTAGGTCAAAGCAAAAACCCTTGAAAAAGATTGTATATACAATTATTATCTTTCTCTTCAGTAATCAATATGTATGCGAATAGACCAAAGATATATTTACCTGATTGTATAGAAGATTTCTTGGACGATCTTAAAAATAAATATCCAAGGTCAATCTAGTCTTTTCTGAATAAAGAGGGTCTGAATTCTAACAAGTACGAAACTTTCAATCTATCTCTCAAGATATGAATTCAACAAAGACAAGTATTGTTTTTGATCTCAAACAACTTAAACTATCTAGATTGATTACGTACTACTTGTGTAATTACTATTATAAAGATGAACAATATGATACGGAAAAGGAGAAACAAAAGACACCAGAAATTTTGTTAACAAGCAAAACTTCACCTGAAGAAAAATCCTGGGACCTAATCCAACTTTGAACACCATATAGTATTAAAGCACTACAGTCACCAGCCTACTATTAGACTTCATACTGGAATGTACGTAGTTGATCCCGAATAAACCTTCCAAGCAATTCAGCCGCAGTCGTGTTCCTTACGTCTCTTGAACCTTGTAAAATTCTATGCACTTGATTCAATTAGTTGACGTTCTTTGAAGCCTAAGAGTTTTTTCAACTTCGATGAGGACTTTTGATACATATTTGCCTCTAACATATAAACATACTTTATTTTCCTTTTGATATGTTTCAATCTATGTTTGGAAATCTTTTTATAGTAGACAAATTCCATCAAACCTCACGAATCTGAAACACTTACAATCTGCTAGCAGAGAAGCTTGAATTGCTGACCACCTCTCAAGAACAATCCAAACAAATAAAAGAAGAGTTTAGATATCTATCTTGAGGAACAACAAAGTATGGGATGAATAGAACGTTGTGATTTCTATCTATCTCATTCTTGATCTAATTTTACTAAAACCGCTAAGACCAATAAGAACAAGATCCAGATACACGAACTATCAGGTAAAAGATAGTTTGATCGTACTTCACGAATCCTTAAGTGAAGTCTTCAAAGTCGTAACCTAGAATACAGTTCTATGAAGAATTTGGGTTATAGAGGACGACTTTAGCTTAACAACTATGACATAAATGCTAGCTAGGGATTAAGAAATCTTGTTACAAGAGTCTCTTTATTTATACATCGTCAAGGCTCTAGGTAGCTTCGCATTCAAAATATGATAACTTCAGATCCAAGCAAACAATTTCCAAATTTATATGAAATTCTTATTTGGAATTCATGTAAGTGTGTGAAAAATCCCCTTAGACATTACATAGAAAAATATGCATTATGGTCCAGGCTCTGGAATCGTGCATAATGCTAGTCCTTAGCGACAAGTATGCCTTTGGACTTATAAGAACTTAGTTATGTTCAATAAATATTTTGACCTTATCTTTTAAAGTATTTCGATCTGGAGTTCTTTGACTTATAATTCACGACCTCAGTTGGGTCTTTATAGCTTTGTTATATTCATGTATGACTTAGGCCACTCTATAATGTTCAACGATCTGAATAAATTTATAAGTCGGGATGTATTCTAGTCTTTTTTCGATATGTGTTTGGTCCTTCTCTTGACTGTTTGATGATCTGAGTTATGATCGAGTTGTTCCTTTGGTTCCATTATCCTTTGGCATTTTAAATCTTTACAATCGACCTCGATTTTAATCAAGTTTGTAGATCACATATTTCACTTTGAGACACCCGAGTTTTGCTTAAAGATAATTCAGTTAATTGCTCATATTATATTAATTTTCTCTTATTGTTGTTTAGTTGGTGGGGATTTTTCCTGACCGCTAGTGACGGCAGCTACATCACTTTAGCGAAGATGTAGAGTTATTACTTCGAGGTACCTAGATAGGGTACCATTCTGTGATGTTGGCTATTGGTTCGGAGTTTCTGTTATTAGTCTTATTTTCGGCTGCTCCCTCACCAAGATCTTTTTCTATTTATCTCTTTATAGCGTGTATTTGGTTTAAATACCAAACGATGTGAGCCAAATGTTGCCTTTTTAGTTGGCCAACTTTTCGAGATATAATATTTTGAGAATTATGAAAAATTGATTATTTTCATTTAAAGTATCTGAGAGAGGCTCATTCTTCATCAAAAAATTTTAGCAAGTATTGAATACTTCTTGAAATGACGAGGGTACCAAGTACACCATAATTTTTTCGATATCAACCTATATGTCTTATGCCATGCATGTTCTAATATAAACCAAGACTATCAAGAAAATACCAAACCACGAGGTATAATTTCGAAACCGAACCTTAAACTATAGGGATCAACCCAAGTGTAGGATTAACGTACAATCTATTTACGTTTAATTATAACTAAACCATTAATTATAATTGTGAAAAGTAAAAGTAAAGACACAACAAGATTTTGTTAACGAGGAAACCGCAAATGCAGAAAAAAGACCTAGTCCAGTTTTGAATACTCTTGGAATCTAGACGTTATAAAAAGAATACGACCAACTTTGTAAATTTGATACCAAGTAAACTACCCCTAGTTACCTAATTCCCTTAGTATCCCTGCGCCTACAACCAATCTGGCCAACACATGTAAATCCTAAGATAGAGTTCTTTTCTAGAGTATATGTTTTAATTATTGGTAATTAAAACATGTATATTTGAAAATCATAATTAAATATTTTTCAATATTTCGGTATGGGATCACCTTGAGTATCAAGGAATATCTTTGAACAATTAATGATAAGAGTTATATATATGTCCAAATAATATCGACATCTAGAAGTTTCTCTTAGCAAACCATAATTCCCAATTCACACACTACACGAAGTAATGTGTGAACTTTGGAAACTCGGTTTTTCTCTTGGGTTTGGTTATACCATGACTCACAATTTCAGTTGTGACCAGTTATACCATGCTCCCCAAGATAGGTTGTGACCTGTTACACCATGCTTCGCAAAGTAGCTTGTGATCGGTTACACCTTACTTCCCAAAATAGCTTGTGATTGGTTACACCTTGCTTCAAATGTAGCTTGTGACCGATTAAACCTTACTTCCCAATATAGCTTGTGATGACTACACCTTGCTTTCCAAATCAGCTTGTGACCGGTTACACCTTGCTACACATTATAGGCTATGAACGGTTATACCTTGATTCTCGACATAAGTCAAGATAGGTTCTACCTTGTCATCTTGTATTGGTCATACAAATGATATTCAATAAAGAACCGGACCAACACACTTGATTTCCCTTTCGATTATGAAACAAGTTCATACACCTACTTAATTAAACCAATATAGTAATACATAGTTTCCTAGGATGAAATCACACTTATATCCTTACACATAATCAAGTGACTAAGTATATAGATTATGTTGATGTTCCATTTAAAAAGTTCAAAAGATAAACTTTATACTTCGTAACATAATTCTTTGATACTTTGATCATATGATATGACCAAGTCTAATCACTAGAGTATTACATATACAACATCGCACGTTATGTTTTCAATATAAAGCGACTTAAAATATACGTTAAGAATGGAAACAAGATCAAGTCATTATTACTAACCTCAAGAGGAAGGATGATGTCTTCGTGCAGTCGTTACTTCTTCACATTTTTCAGGTCTTCAGAGTAATACTTGCATGTTTCAACATTCCTAGACTTTTTAGTCTAACCTAAACGACGTTGGCTCTAGTAAATAATCAAGCGACTCAAGATGAGTTTTGATACTAAAATATGACAACCAAACTTGACATATAAACACTTGGTCGGTTCAACCAAGATATGCTCTAACAATCTCCCCCTTTGTAAATTTTAGTGACAAAACTCTATTACATACGGAGATAAACGAATTACAAAATAACTCATTCTTCGTACGCTTGATTCCAAGTTTTAAAATCACAATATCCTGCATATATTCAAAAAAAAAATGTCATTGTTGACATTTGAATAACAAAAGCTTTACTCCCCTTAAAAGCAAGCTAAGTAAATATTCAATCTGAACATCTTTGTGATTCCCTGGACTTTTGTAGTATGATATGTTTTTACTATTAGTGTATGTTTTACTCTTTCGTTAGATATAACGTTTAAGCACATATATCCTTTCCTAGTGATCATAAATCACTTGTTTACTCCATATATTTCTCATCCTTTTTGTCACAAAAATGACAAAGAAATGAAAAAACAAAAGAGCAAACCAAAAGGATCTTACAAATCCATAAGACTTGTACAACCTATAAGAGTTAAGCATGAAGGTTTCACATACCATTTTAGATAACCAATACTAAAATCGAGACTATAAAAATAATCTATCTTTAATATGTTATCAAGGAAACAACTGCCCGTAGCAATTTTCCCTTAGTCCGATAAAACAACTAAGATAATTTAGTTTTTAACCGATTTCGATAAGACACAATTGAGATTGGCATTAAATCCATTTATCTTATCAGGTTCTAATTATTCCAAAGAATAACTTAAACCTCCCTTTTAGACAAGACAAATACTAGGTTAGTTAAATTTTTTTTGTCAAGGATTACGATTAGACTTGAATAACCGAATCCTACATTTGATAAGTCTAACTAAGATCAGAGTTAACTTAGTTTCTCTTATCCGGAATCAAAATGGACTAAACAAATGATCCCGTAAGTTTTTGTTAAGCAAAAATAATAGATACAAATCAAATCATTGACTTGTGTTTTTCTCAACCGGAAGCAATTGACACAAATATAATCCAATGTAACTACAAATAATTGCACCAAATTTCATTAAGTAAAAACAATTGACACCAAACAATAAAGTATATACCAAATCAATAACTCAATAGAATTGACAGTTTTTCTTAACCGGAAACAATTAAATCACAATACTCAATCCATACAATCATAATGGAAAATATTAATTGTTCTGAATTTTGTTAAGAAAAAGCAAAATATATACAATAAATCAAGTTTTGTAAAACAGGAAAAACGATTAACTAACAACAAAAATCATTACCCTGATTTCCACAACCACTTCTCCCAGAAAGATATATCATTTAAGCACAACTTTAATAAGAACTCTCCCCGTATTTGTTGTCATCCTATTGCAAGAACAAAAGAACAACTACAAGAGCAACCTTTACCATAGAAAGGTTGAATCGGTTTAACTAATGTGTGCCAGTAGAAAAAGTTTAAAACCGAAAATCTCATGGTACTAATGTACCTTGACAACACCAATAGACTTTCTAAGTTTTTCAAAGGTTGCCCGGTCTGGTAGTTTTGTAAGAATATCAACTAGTTGTCATTCAGAAGGAACATAATCTAGTTCGATAATTCCCTTCTCATACAATTCTCGAATGAAATGATATCTAATATCGATATGTTTAGTACGAGAATGTTCAATCGGATTTTCTGTTAGACGAATGACACTTGATTTATCACAAAGAATACTCATAGTTGGAATATTTATGCCATAATCAAGGAGCTTTTACTTCATCCACAGAAGTTGAGTACAACAAGTATCAACAACGATATATTTTGCTTCACAGGTTGAGAGAGGCTGAGAGTTTTGTTTCTTATTGTGCCAAGCTACAAGATTTTGACCGACATAGAAACAACCACTAGATGTACTTTTCGATTTTTCACACATCCTGCCCAATCAACATCTGAGTAGGCAACAAGACTGTTATTAGTGTCCATTGAGTATGACAGACCATAGTCCATGGAACCTTTGACATATCTGAGAATTTTTTTTAAATCTTTTAAATGTGATTATTTTGGATTTACTTGAAATTTAGCACAACAACCTACACTGAAAGCAATATCTGGTCTTGTCGTAGTTAAATACAACACATTTCCTATCATAGATCGATAAAGCTTTTGGTCAACAGACTTTTCACTAGGATCAGACTGATGTTTTCCAGTGATTGGCATTGGATTTGCCATATGAGTTGCATCATTTAGATCAAATTTTTCAACCAAGTTTCTGGCATATTTTTCTTGGGATAGAAAAATATTATCTTCTTGTTGCTGAATTTGTAAACCTAAGAAGTGTGATTGATCTCCCATATTACTCATCTCGTATTATCCACTCATAAGATTTAGGAATTTGTCGGTGAGTTTTTTGGAGGTGGATACATAGATGATATCATCCACATAGATTTTTGCAACAAGCACATTCTTTCCATTCCATTTGGTGAAAACAGTCTTGTTAGCACCACCGCTAGAGAATCCTTTTTGAAGAAAAAGGATGTTAATTTATCATACCAAGATTTTGGAGATTGTTTTAGACCATACAATGCCGTTTTGAGTTAAGTACATGGTCTGGAAATGAAGGATATTTGAATCCTTTAGGTTAATCAATAAAGACTTTGTGAGGGACCGGAAAATTACGCCTTTGGCGCGTTGCCCCGCAGGCCGTAATCTCCCCGATGTGCCATTGATGAAGCTACGACCCGGGCCTCATCCCTAGGAAAATGCACGTTCATATTCCTTTGCAAGCATGCTCGTGGAGCATGATGCGGCTAACTCAGCTTCCACATCGTTCCAAACTTACCCTTGTCCGCAAAAGGGTAAAAGGCCATAAGGCCAATGCATATCTCATGCATCACTGGCTATTCCTCAACGTAGGAATTTCATCACTGAATTTCCTATCTAGCTGAGCAACTGTCATACTGCCGAGTCTTTTCCAGGCATAAAGCATGCCTTGGGCTTACGCATAGGCCATTGCAGGCCCCAGGTCGTACTTTCCTTAGGCTTATGCAAGCTCCGCTAACTTGCATATCCATGTAGCTTACCTCTGAGGCCATGGCCAATGCGCCATTGGTACATGCCTAAGTCGAATGGCTTGATAGGAAGTATGAGCATCCACTGGCTGGCGTGTAACTTTCCTCATCAAATCTGACCGTAATCATCTCTTGCATCGATCTACCGCGAGCTTAGATGATATAAGGGGCCAAAGTGCGCAATCATCTCTAAATCAGATGATATGAGCGACAACGTGCTGGACCGGCAATGTTGCAACTCATTGCGGATTCCTACGTACCCCCTACTCCAAAGGGATCAAGCACAGACCGTAGTTCATCCACGAAGGGACATCAACTTAATCCAAACTCGTTTGCAAGGCCGTTTCCAAGCAATAATGGTTATGTCCTGGTCCGTATAGGCCGTTCCGTCAAGATGCACAATGATTATGCATCATCGGGTCCGCAATATGGCATAGTAATTCCTAAGCATCAAATGCCCTTTTTGCAAGGCTACGGAACTATAAATGAGGCTTACGCATCATTTAGACTCTTCCGGCTAAGCTATAAAGCTTACTTGGTACATAGTCCGCATATGCACCTTCAACCAAGTACCCCTCCCTATATATGTCTGTTTGAGGGTGAAAACGGTTTCTGCTGTTTTTGGTAATTTAGTGTGTGGATGAGAAACGAGTCTAAACCCTAAACAATGTACTGAACGGGAGTACTTTTGATTCGAGAGATCAATCTGTACAATCCTGGCCTAAACCAAGAAATGATCGTTCCAGGCTTGCTTCGGTCACAAAGTGAAGGAGAAAGGTTGGTCTTAGGGAGGGAAGTGAAGAAAGTGTTGAGACCAGAATAGTTGATTCTAGAAGTGAGGTGTTTCGTGACTTGTATCAGAAAGTTGAACTGTCTAGTTGAATGAAAAGCTATCAGATGATTTCTGGATGTTGTATTTTTTCCTGACCAAAAATTGTTATTTGGTGGAAAATAGGTGAGACCTATTTATACAAGTTGCAACAAAACGTACCCTGGTCTCGTAGGAAGTGGGAACGATTGAGCGGTGGAAGAAAGGAGTAACGGGTAACGCCTGGAATTTATGTTTCCATAATGAAGGATACGTTTACACCATTACTTCTTGTCATTACTAACCGAGCCTCTTTATGACACTTTCCTGTAACGGGCGTATAGCACGCCGCAAGCTGTAAACCGCCAGACCAATACCCTGATGAGTATCCCCCAGTTTGTGACATGTTTTGATGTCTCAAGTGTTTTCATGGAAAACATGTAGCACTTTGCTACGAGTTGTAAGTTAAAATTAAGAGGCTTGCGGCCGGTAAATAGCATATGTGATGCTAGGCTCGTTTTGTCTAGTCGCCTAAAACTTGTCACGAGCTTACCGGCTCATTGGAGAATTTCGATGGCCGAGATCGCATCTTTTGAATTAGGGTAGCCGTTGATTGTGGCTACCTTGTGTTGGCGCCTGATGGTGCAGCGGCGTTTTGGTGTACGCCAGTGGCATTGCGGCATGGCTCGTGCATGCTAGTGGTACGGTGGTGCAAGTGGCGCTCGACGTAGCCATGGCTACTGGTTTTAGGCGGCTGGTCGCGTAAAAGTTGCCACAGGTCCATCAGTTTGGTGGAGAACTTGGAGGGCTGAGATTGCATCTCAAGAGGAAGGGTAGCCTTCGATTATAGATACCTTCTGTAGGCAGTGGCGCCTTTAACACGCGCCTGCGAGGTTGCAGCATGGACGACATAGCTCGTGCATTCCATTAGCACGGTTGCCTAAGTGGCATAGCCGCGCCTGTGGCATGGCGGCATGGTCAAAGCTGGGATTCGGTGTCATGACCAAATTAGGGTTTGGCACTATGGCCGAAATTAGGGTTTGGCACTGCAGCCAAAATTAGGGGTTGTCACTGCGGAAGAAATTAGGCGTCGTGGCCAAAGTTTAGGGTTTGGCGACGTGGCTGGCACGGCTCGTGCACGCCAGTGGTGGTGCAAGTGGCGTCTAGCGTAGCCATGACCACTGGATTTAGGCGGCTGGTCGCTTAAAAGTTTCCACAAGTCTGTTAGTTTGGTGGCCAACTTGGATGGCTGAGATTGCATCTCAGGAGGAAAGGTCGTCGTCGATCATGGCTACCTTTAGTTGGCGGTGGCGCCTTTAACGCGCGCTAGCGTCATTGCGGTATGGATGGCATGGCTCGTGCATGCCTTTGGCATGGTTGCGCCTAGCGTAGCCATGGCCACTGAGATTTTGGCACGTTGGTGTGGAAATCTTGCCTAAATTAGGGTTTGGCTTGTCGAAAACCCCTAATTAGCCTATATGGCATGTGGCATGTGGTGAGTGGCCATGTTTGGCGCGTTTGTCATGTGTGCCTGGCATGTGCGTGTTTGGCATATGGCATGCCATTTGGCATGTTAGCGCGGTTTTTGGGAAGACAATTGACTTTGCGTCCATCTGGCGCGGTTTCCACCTTTTCAACATTGTGGCGAATTTAGAGCAACCTGATTGGTTAATATAAGGGGGCCGGCCAAGAATGGGCGTGGATACACTTCCAGTGTGAGTGTGGTGGCTTTAGAGCGACCTGATTGGTCGATGGGAAGTGGGGCCGGCAAGCTAGGGTGTGGCCACACTTCCAGTGCGATGTGGAGGATTTAAAGCGACCTGATTGGTCGATGGAAAGAGGTCCGGAAAGCTAGGGCATGGCCACACTTCTGGTGTGCAGCGTGGAGGCTTTAGAGCGACCTAATTGGTCGATGGGAAGTGGGGCCGTCAAGCTAGGGCGTGGCCACACTTCAAGTGTGTTGTGGAGGATTTAAAGCGACCTGATTGGTCGATGGAAAGAGGGCCGACAAGCTATGGCGTGGCCACACTTCTGATGTGCACGTGGAGGTTTTAAATTGCTTAGTTTGTCTAAGCGTAGTTTCGATCAATCGCGTCTAGTGTACTGCGCGGGGCGCGAAACCCTAATTTTTGCAAATTAGTCGGGTTTATGAATTTTGTGTAAGTTATCTCAATGATAAGCATGTAAATGCTACATTTTATACCCATATTTATATTAGCTAGGATACAATATTTTAGTTACTAATACTATTTTAGTGCTTTTGTAGAAAGTACAAGTGAATTCGATCATCCAGCGAATAAACAGCAAAATGTGAGACTTAATGGTGTTTGCGACGAAAATGGCAAAATGTGGTTGGCCTGGTACTTCCATATATCAGCAACCACAATGATGAAATATGCTGGCATGGTATTTTTATATATCAGCAGCACTTATTATGCTGGCCTGGTATTTCCATGTATTAGCAGCTTATTATGCTGGCCTGGTATTTCCATGTATTAGCAGCTTATCAGCAGCACTTACTATGTTGGCCTGGTATTTCTATATCAACAGCACTTATTATGCTGGCCTGGTATCTCCATATATCAGCAACACTTATTATGCTGGCCTGGTATTTCTATATATCAGCAGCACTTATTATGTTGGCTTGGTATTTCCATGTATCAGCAGCCGGGTTGGCCTGGTATTTCCATATATCAGCAACCACAATGATGAAATGGGTTGGACTGGTATTTCCATATATCAGCAACCACAATGACAAAAAATGACAAAATGTAGTTGGCCTGGTATCTCCATATATATCAGCAGCATAGAATTGTTTCAGAGGCGAGGCAGAAACGCAGCAAAGGAATTGAAATCAAAGTGGGGTTGGCACATGGAAACTGAAAATGGGAACTATTATATCTTTCTTACTTTATTACAAATATATTCCACCGAGAAAGATAATTTATTTGTCATGTGAAGAATTAATTGAGGAATATTTACACGTGACTATTTTGGAAATAAAATAACTCTTTCTTCATTTGGGAGATTTTGGAAATAAGGGGAGTTTATTATTTCATTGGAAGAACGAGGTGGAAATACTATTTGGGAAAAGATACTAATGATGACATCAACTTGCATGCAAGATATTTCATAGAATAATTTATTTTGATACTTTGATTAATAAAAGAAAAGGAAGGTGTATAAGAAGGTGGGTGATTATTTGAGAAGGGAGGAGGACCCCGGCCATAGTGCCGCATGGAGAGAAGGGTTTTGAAGTTTTTTTTTCGATTCTTCATTTTTCATTAGCTAGAGTTTGATTTTAATATGTTTATGGCTTTTGAGAAAGCCATGTCTAGCTAGAGTCATGTTAGGGTTTAGGTAGAAATCAATTAATTGTGAAAACTCTATATTGATATATACTTAATAATGATTTGATTGATTAATAGTTTTTCTTCACAAAGCTTGGTGTTTAATCGTTTATGTGAGATTATTTATGCTTTTGAATTGATATTTCGTGCTTCGGTTAAATCCCTAGACGTGGTATGCAAGGATTGATAGGTAATGCTTTAGAATCACTACCCATGAAGCGAAGAAAACTATAGCGGAGAAACAGTATTTGAAAATAAAAGCATGGAATATATTTTTAAAAATTAGTAGAGTTTGCATAGTTATTTGGTGGAAACCGAAAAATCCTAATAACCCGCTCTCATTCCGTTTATTGTTAACAATTATTTATTATTTCATTTTGTCCCGAATTCCTGAAAAATTGTTAAACATCACCTTATTGATTTGTTGATTCTTGGTATTAGTTAGTAGAAGTATTTCACACTCCTCGTGGGAACGACCTGTACTTGCCATTGTCTACTAGTTAGACGCTGCGCACTTGCAGTATTTATTGTAGGTTTCTGAGCCTACCAAATTTTTGGCTCCGCCGATGCGGATTCGTTTATAAATTTGTTTTTAGGTTTTTTTTTTATCTGTTCCTTTTTACGACTTTTGGTATTTCTTGTTTGCTTTCATATTTGGAACTGAGCTAAAGAAAAGGGGAGAAAGTGCTGAAAATAAAAGCGAAGCCAAAGAAGAAAAGAAAGGAGGAATCCAAAAGGAGTGAAGAAGAAAATTTTTGTATATAGATATTCTATTTTATTTAGAAACTGTAATTAAGGTTTTTATTTTTGTAATCTTCTTATTTTTGGACACTATTTTTTATTTTCGGACATTGAACTTTGGGACTTTTTTTTTTTAAACCCTATGGAAGGATAGTTTTAAATATAAACTGTGTGCAGAGAAGGACGACGATTACGATATCGTCTCGACCCCTCGGGTTCGTACATGACATTGGAGTTGTGGCCCGAGTCGACTTCAACGGTTCATCCCCCGTCTGGAACGGGAGGTAAGAATTCTAAACACCCACGAATCCCCTGTCAGCGGGTTTACTGGATGATTTTGTATGCAAATATGTTGAGGACATGAAATCGGATTTAATTTTCTAGTAAAGGGCAAGGCCTGGCCAAATCAAGATAAGGACTCGGATTTCATCACCGTTTCCTTCTTGCCCGTCTTAGGAACACGAAACCAAACGCGAACCTAAGCCTAAAATTTTGACTAGAACGAGACCGATAGGGTAACGAGCTTAATAGGAAAGTCATTCGAAAAATATTGGTTACTCTTTTAAGCATACTTCGAAGTTCATGATGGTTTATGTGAGTTGAATGCGTGACTGCGCCGCCTTGTAATGCGGTGAGGCCTTGGGTATCAAAGCTCCACGCAGCTTCCCTCGCCTCTATTCAACTTACTTTGACTCGGATTGATTCCAGAGGGGTTTGCTTAAATTGTAATGAATTCCCTTTCGAAGGATTAGAAGCTGGTCTAGAAACAATCTAAGTGGAGCCATCATGATTTTTGTTTGCTAGATAAATTAGGCTTGTTGTGGTCGAGTCAGCCTTCTTTGTGTTTGTTTAGAATTCCCTTGCAGTTAGGATGTCGAACTGGTATTATAATAGCCAATACAATGAGTATCCAACTGAGCAGTATGAACATTATTCCTATTATGACCAGAGTGTGAATAGTGGTTAGGAACGCCATCCTTTTGAAGGATATGGGTAATACCATGGTGAGCCAAATTACTATCCACATGCATACCAGTCATGCGAGCAAGATTCTTATAATTCCTCTCCTCTAGATGAAGCACGTAAGATACTTGAGTCAACGCGTAAGTTACTTGAGTTGACACATAAGTTAGCGGACACAGATGACTTAGTTATGGACAAAAGAACTTTAATGGTGAGTGAACCTTCTTTAGAAGATAACCTCAGGAAGTTAGCTGAGTCAACATGCAAGTTAACTGAGTCAACACGTGAGTTTGCTGAGTTAACACGTATGCATAAATTAGAGACGGAAGAAAGAACTGCTCGAATTACTCGTGATTGCCAATATATTCTTTCCTATCTCACCCGTGAAAATGAGGATAATTTTTATAATAATGAATATGAAGAGGTTAGAATTGGTGACACAACTTGTTTAGATGAGGCTCGATCATTTTCATGTTATAATAATGATGACTATGATGAGGATAGTATTGATGAAGAACATGAAATATGTAGGCATAGTGATCAGGAATTTGTTACTCCAGTTGAGCTTTATAATGATAGTGTTGTTTCTAGTTCAAATCCAAATAATTTTAATAATTATTCACCTATTCAAAAGGACGAGGATTTGACTAGAGATACCACCGTTTTAGATGATGCAGTTCATGATCCTTTAGCATGCTGTGTGTTGGATAATCCATTATTTGATGTGCCTATCAGTGAATCAGAGGAAGTTATTATGATTAACACCTTAGTTAATGAGCCTTTACTAGAAAATTCCGCTGATAATCCTTTATATGATTGTGATGATGGTTTAGAGGAAAGAGTTTACCCTGAGAATACTGTTTTAGAATCTAGCGATTTAGAAACACTAGTCTTAGAAGATGATAAAATCATAGAAATGAGTGAGGATGAACCCAACTTAGAAGAATCAATTGGCCATTTCCAGGAATCTGATGACCTAGAAATTAGGGAAGTTGTGACTAGTCTTTCTAGAGACACAGAAAACTCTAAGTTTGGGGTGATTATCATTCTCCATGTGATTTAACTCTTAGAAAGTTCCCTCATGTAGGACTTGACATTTATGCCTCAACCATCTTACAACATTATCTTCATACATGTTTTCCCGAACCTAATGATGTCCAGAAAGAAGCTCAGTCGTTAGAAACCCATCCTCTGGTTGATGTAGTTAACACAAGCTATGATACCAAAATTGACTTTGTTTTCCCACCAAAAACTTTTCTTCCAATTGTGGGAACATATGATTTTTAGATGTGTCGGTTATTAAGTTTTGAGACTAAACCTAATTACTTTAGGATATTAGGGTCGACACATTTTCTTAAGAATGACCATTATTATGGTCAACTTTGTGAGTCAAATCTAATTGACTTAGAGGATCCCCAATAATTCAAGTTGTTGTTATGTGCTTCTAAGTTCTTAGTTGAGTTTTTCCAGACTCTAATACCTGAACTGGATCTTAGCTTTGAGGAAATCCAACCGATGAAAACCTTTTATTTAGACCCTTTTATAGAGCCTGAACCTGAACCACAACTAGATGTAGTTGTCTTAAGAAAGGGTATGTTCGGTATCTTCTTGGTCTGTTGCAGTTTCCTCTTCTTGTGGGTAACACTTTTTGATCCAGATGACCCACAATTATTTCGGCTACTGCTATATGATTCTATGAGGTGACTAATTCTTCCAATGTCTGGTTGAAGACTTTAAACTTAGCACTTCTTGTGAGGTAACCCATTTTCATGTGACACGGTAATATTCTTCCTTATTTCTTTTCCCTCAAGTGGTAATAGTTTCTCCTTGTTCATGTTTTTAATTTTATCTTTAGAACATTGAGGACAATGTTAGATTTAAGTTTGGGGATAAGGGAGAAACTTATAGCATCACATAGTATTCGGTTAGCTAAGTTTACATATTGTTTCTCACCGAAAAGATAGAAATTGGAATGCTAGAGATAACAATCTTTTGAGACATTAGAGAAAAAAACATTGAGATCCTTGAAATTCAGGTAACTTGTTCCTTTTAGAGGGTAACCGTGATGGACCTAACCATCCATGATGGAAAGGCAAGTAGGTCAGGAAATGCCAGAAAGACAAAGCAACCTCACAATGTAGTCTTAGTTACTGGGTTACGACTCTCTCTCAGTAGAAACTTATCATCATCAACAAGCGAAGCGACATTAAAATCTATGAAGAAAGTTGAAGACGTTTAAGGTTTAGAAGCAACAATATAAAAGAATAAATTCAAAAATCAAAGTTGAAGACTGAGTTACAAGAGCAAAGAAAATCAAGCGATTTAAGTTGTTGAAGTTCATGATACCAAGACATCACAAGTTGCGAAGATCCAAGTTCTAAGTCCTTCTCTCATGGCCATGTAAATTTTTTTGTTTCCAAAAAAAAAAAATGAAAAAAAAAATGAAAAAAAAAGAAAAAAAATCATCATGACGTTCTTTTTGTTATATAATTAATTTTTTTTTTGTTCAATAAGGCCATAGGGAAGTAGAAATTTTTAAGTCAAGCAAGAAATCGAAGAGAAGAGTTAATTGTCAAGGTTCTATGAGGTTCGGTAGTTTATCATCAACAGTTGAAGACCGAAGAAGACGTTGTTTCTACTGACCACTATGAGAGAGTCGAAGAAAGATACATTTGGTTGCTTTGTTAGTCCGCTTTCAATCTGGCACAAGATCTTTCTAGCACTGGTTTAACTCATCACACGTAATTAGTCCAGCCGTGTAGCAGATGTCCCTCTCATCTTTATCTCTCTCCTAATCTTATCCAGCTGTAAAGCAGCGGAAGCATCTTACAATGTTTATCTAGATGTGTAGCGGATATCTCTTTATCTAGCAGTGTTGCGGATGTGTCTCCCCTTTTCTCCAGTCAGCGTTAGAGCTGACACCTTTAATTTCTCTGGCATTCTAGTTACTTGGCGATAGGTTGAGAATATGTATGTCCTCATAGCTCTTTGGATACTTGTGACCAATTAGAAGTCTTGGTTTTGTGGATACACCTCTAGTAAACCCTCCCGAGATTAACTCAGTTTTATTTTTTATTAGTTTTGCTCGAGGACTAGCAAATAATAAGTCTAGGGGTATTTGATAGACGCATTTTTATGTCTAATTTGTCCTCAATGTTTCCTATTGTTGGTACTCGATTTTGTACTAATTTTGGTGTTTTGTGTGTTTGTAGGTATTTTTGGAAAATAAACGTTTTTGGAAGAATCGGCTCGAAAAACTGCTAAAGGCACCCCCGGAGGACATTTGCTAAGCGGACCTCAGATTTGGCTAAGGGGAACCCGTGGTTATGTGCAGCCCAAATTTGTTCTCAACACCCATATTACTATCCGCACCCCAGCAGAAGGATAAGAGGCACCCTTCATCTTCAACATTCAAAAAGAATATTTGCGGGAAATTTGGTTCCACCGGTAAATGATTTATTATCTTTAAGATAAGAATATCTTTTTGCCTTGTAAACAGGAAGAATTTGAAGAAAAAGGAAGTTATCTTGTATTAAACAAGAGAGATATCCTTGGAAGATTTTATCTTGGATTTTATTCTGCGAATTAAAGAAGATATGAGTTTAGCAAAGAAATATGGAGAATAAAGAGAAGGAAAAATTCCTGAAGATATTTTTAATTAAAAAGAAGAAGATTTTGGAGTTATGGAAGAATATATTTGAGTAATGTGTATAAATAGAGAGCTAGAGAGCACATTTGAGGGGGAGAGTTGGGGAGAGAAAATAAAATCATTGCGTTAATAATTTTCTCCCATTTTCATTATTTGTAAACACTTTGAGCAATGAAATTATATTTCGAGCGTGTTTCCAACCTAATGAGCTAAACCCAACATTGGGATGACGGAGGAAGCTGGATTTCATCAATGTGGTAATTTGATTAATTATTTTATTTACTTTTTGCACCGATTTTAAATGATTTATGATTTCTATTAATCAATTGTCATCTTGTTAGATAGTGTATGCTTAGTCTTATGTGCTTTAGATACACTATGCTTGTAATCTACAATTGATGTTTTACGAAATCTATCCCTGGCAAAATATTAGAGTTGATATTTTTTTGTTTGAGCGATAAATGTCTAGGATTAATTTTTGAACCACTTGAATATGAAAGCAGTGAAATCCTGAGTCCCAGTGAATTCTTCATCCCGTGACATTTTTTGTATATAATTTCTTATTTTTAGTTTTTTTATATTTAAGCCTAGAATCAATTTCAACAAGTCCGAGTGAACGACAACTCTACTTACCACTATTCAAAATTCGATAACCATACCATGTGATAGGTATCTAAAACACCTAATTTTATATCTAGTATTTATACTTTCTTTGCTAAGTTTTCTTGTAAATTATGTATCTTATGTTTTTTTTTGAGTATTTAGGTACTTTGGAGTCATTTGGAACAAAAGAAGAAGAACAAGGAAAAAAGATACAAATGTTGTTGGAGGCGAACTACTTCTTATGATTTGTTTTATTTCTTCTTCAATGTCTGAAAAGCATGTCGGTTTTAGTGATGAAAATTATCTGTCTGAAAAATACAACAACTTTAGTGATGAATTGAAATTGAAGAGAGAAAGTGAATCTGAGAAGTAAGAGGCGGATGTTGTTGGTGAAAGAATTCAAGATACGAAAGGAGCGTTCAATTTGAGCAAAAAGAGCAAAAATTATCATTTCATGGGCGAACACTATCTGGAGCCCAGTCAAGGTTAAGGGGCTACCACTTGTATTACTAGATACACCTAGAAGAGTTACTCAAGGCACCCAATCTGGGGGTGGTTCTTATGACTGGGGTGTACCAATCCGGCCCAATTTATAACCCTAAATTTGAGAAATGTTTCTCATTCATTCCAATTTGAAAACCAGAAATTGAGTAGAAGTAAAGGAAGTAGTTGTTGTATCTGTGAGGCTCGAGATCCAGAGAAGATGATGGTGATACTGCTGTTAGTCACAAGGGTTTACTGATGAGTTGAAAATCGAGAGAAGAGGAAACTCACAGATCTTTTGATTGAGATAACAATGAAGAAATTAGGTTTCATCTTTGTAATTTAAGAGAAGATCGATGATGAAATTGATTGTGGTTGAGATCCGAGAGATGTATAAAAATGGGTTCTTGTTGGTTTCGAAATTGGATTGAATTTGGTTAAGAATTGAGACGTTGCTGCTGTGTTCAAATCCCTGAGAAGACAAGTTGTTGGTGCTATTGATAGTCACTGCTAAGAGATCGAATTTGGGGATTAAAAGGGGTTTAATGGATGGAGTTAAAACAAGATTTTGAAGATGCAAATAATGGGTTATGTGTTGGTGGTGGTTGCAGCTATTACAAAGAAAGATGGGTTTGAGTTGATTTAGGAATTGGCACTGGTGTTGAGATTGAATCTGAGATAGGGAAAGAATGGTGGTGGTGTTGATGCTTGAGATGAAATTCAGATGAGTATGAGATGCAGATGCAAAGATGGGGTTGAAATTGTTACAGAGAGGATGAAATTGAGATGGGTATGGACTAAATATGCTGCAGTTCAACTCAAGAATTGAGTAGCTATAATACCTGGCATTTTTGAAACCGGGCTTAAAGCCCGTTTCTACTCATAAGAGTTGACGTAGTGATTTGTATATATGTGGGTGTACAAATCCTAGTTCTTTTGTCATAATTTTTGTGATGGTTTTTGGGGTGCATATAGCTCAAATTAGTGGGTGGCTAAAAGAAATGGTTAGCACATGGAATGATGGGGTCATTACCTAGTAGAGCACATGATTTTTATGGTTAGTAATACGTGTGGGAAAAAGAATAAGTTTTTCTCTCTTTTTGCATCTACTTTTAGGATTATTAATATTATATATTGTTTTGTCATTTTCCCAAAACCGTAGAAAAGAAAAAGAAACCATCTCTTTCTTCCTCTTTTCATCTCTGCTATTAGACAAAGAAAAAGAACATGATTTATTGCTTGGATTGATAAAGAATTTTCAGAAATTTTCTGGGATTGCGTAAGAGGTAGGGATTTCTCGTAATACTATAAAAAAAATTAAACTATTTCCATGATTTATTTATCAGATTTGAGTTATGTTTTCGATTTATTTCTGTCTGTTATCCGGGTACACCTTCGTCAGATGCATATTGATCTCTGTTCACTTATAAAAATGAAAAAGCTCGCATTTTTATGAACTCCGTCGTGTTTTGAATCTAAATTCTGTCACACAGAAACCAATTGGATATTTTTGAGTCCGTAGCCGTCACCTGGTAACTGATATGTCTTGATCTACGTCTATATACAAATTCCTTTGTTTCTTTTTGTGTCAGTATTTTGTTGAATAAAACCTTGAAATATTAATCTCTTTCGTCTGTTTAGAGAGGAAAAAGAAAACCTGGCGTTTTTAGGGGCCATCCCAAAGGATTTAGGGACCATCAATTTATACCCAGCCAAAGACTCTAGTTAAGGGGTACCCTATATGATATTGAAGTTACATAAATGCCCTTATGGTAAAACTGTATAAAAACCAAATCAAAAACAATTCTACTCATTTCAGCTCTTCTTCTTCCAGTTTCCTATTATCTTCCGATTGTGGAAGAAAAAAAAATTTCCACTCCAAAGTCAAATGGCCCCAATTAGGTAAGAATCTATCATTTTTGGGGTTTATTTCGCTTTAATTCGACGAATCGAGAAAAAATAATTCTAGGGTTTTCGGTTATTTATCCAGATTCGGGCGATATTCATGCTCCTTTACTTCCGAATGTAGTCGTGTTCTTCATTTCTCAAGAACATCGACAGCATTCGGGAGAAATATTTGATGGTTATCGGCCGAATATTGTTGGTCATATCTTCCTGGATACAAACTGGTAATAATCGGTAGTTTAATGAATTTTTTGGCTCCCGAATATATTTAAGTAGACACACAGTATTCAGAAGTACACTCACTACCGAATATATATATATATATATATATTGAAAAAATCTCAAAATTTCTGATATAGGAAAAATCCCATTTTGGGGCCAGTATTTATTCGGAAGACAATATAATGTTATATACTTCCGATTATTTCAATTTCAAAATTTGAAAAGTATAAGTTTTTCCCAAATTCTGATTTTTGGGCCATCGTACATTCGGGACTTTACAAAACAATTATCCTCCGAATATAGCAAGTTCAAAACAAACCACGCCTTAGCTCTAGGTGGTTCCAAGGGCCAATATAGAATGTTAGACAACCCATATTCGGAAGTTTGGGTAACTAATTATACTTCCGATTATTTCAATTTCAAAATTTTAAAAGTATAAGTTTTTCCCAAATTCTGATTTTTGGGCCATCGTACATTCGGGACTTTACAAAACAATTATCCTCCGAATATAGCAAGTTCAAAACAAACCACGCCTTGGCTCTAGGTGGTTCGAAGGGCCAATATAGAATGTTAGACAGCCCATATTCGGAAGTTTGGGTAACTAATTATACTTCCGATTATTTCAATTTCAAAATTTGAAAAGTATAAGTTTTTCCCAAATTCTGATTTTTGGGCCACCGTACATTCGGGACTTTACAAAACAATTATCCTCCGAATATAGCAAGTTCAAAAACCTCAACGGCCATATTTTCAGAAACCTCAACGGCCATATTTTCAGAAACCTCAACGGTCATATTTTCAGAAACCTCAACGGCCATATTTTCAAAAATTAGATCCGTTGGAACTCTAATCTATATAAGGAGGGTAACCCCTCTCAGTTATTATTGAGTAACAAATCTGAATGAAAAACCTTTTCAATGGCAAGTCCATCATCAATCGACAACATACTTCGAAGATGCAAGCGAACAACTACATCAATCGCAGTAAGGGAAGAAGAAATACAAAAAAGGAACAAACAACCCAAAAAAATTAAACCATCGTTAGTGGCAACGGAGGAGGAGGAAGAGGAAATCAAGGCTAAGAAGCGAGGTCAAGAACAATTCCATCATAGAGAAAGATTAAAACAAGTTGAGGAAGAGACCGAATGGATAAAAAATTATTACATTGTGAAAGATCTACCCAAAGAACAGCAGGACGATCGTATATTTTGGATTAACGTTTCATTGGGTCCTTTTGTTGGTAAGTACAAGAAGCCACGCCACAATTATGAACCATCCCATGTTTCTTCAAGGGTGCACCATGTTATAAAATTGTGCACCGAGTACAACCGTATTCTTGCTTTGACCTCTTGGTACCCTTTCTTGGTCTTTTAGATTGGAAATGATGATGGCAATTGGTTTTGAGATTGCATTGAATGTGCCACGTACATTGCAAGTTTTGGGCTTCCGGAAACACTACCGCTATTGCATGCATTAAGGCTTGATCGTTATCCGTTACAATAACCCTTGGAAAATTATCACCGTTATAAATGGACCTCAACGTCTCCAACATCCAAATGAAACTCACATTGTTCTCATGATCCATTAAACCCCATGGAATCGTAAACGTGTTTTTGTCCGAAGTATGGCAAGCAATGTTCAACAACGGCATGTTATACTTGTTTGTCTTATAAGTAGCATCTATCAACAAAATTTGATGAAAGCATTGAGCCAATTGGATCATTTCGGGATGTGCCAAGAAAATACGAACCACTATACCATCCTTTTCTTCCCTTCTCAAGGTGTAGCCGTGTAACTCCGCTAACCACTCCGATTGTTGCATGACCATTCTACCATCCCAATCAATCCTTTTGATCGTAGCTAGGGCCGACTTAATTGTAGACAAAGAAGACAAGTTGTCGGGATCGTCCGCCTTTATTTTACTTAAGATCGCACTCGCTTTTTGGATCCGCATAGACCTCACCGTCTGCATTTGATGTGGTTTTAACTTGGCAACCATTACATGTCCAATTAAATCCAACGGATCATCATGGTTGTGACAACCGTTATCAACTTTATACATTTTATACTCTTTAACTTTAATACCATCGGGCTTATAGAAGACAATCTTAAATGGGCATCCTATCTTCTTGGTATTGCTTCGTTATTTCCTATTCGTCTTCCGTATGTACTTACTATTCTTTCCCTCGTGACTCTTTCGCGTCCCACCTCGCTCACAAATCATTTCAAATCGAGTGTCACTAACATGATTATTTTGAACTACCACGCACATGTTATCTTTTGCCTTGTTCATAAGCCATTCATTTGCCTCCTTCTTACTTCCAAATGTCTAAACGTGCATAAAACAAAACAAATCTAATAAGCATAACCATTTAACATATAAATTTTGAAAAAAAAAAGTAGTAATGAGTATACCAAATCGTTAGCATAGTATAGGGAAGTGTCGGGCCTCAAATAGAAATCATCAACAAACTCTTCAACGGCCTGCATATGAAAGCAACAAATTATTATACAATAATCGGAGGTTATTAAATAAGTCAAACTGCCGAATATACTATATTCGGAATCCTATCGGTTACCCAAAACACCCGATTTATGCAAATGAATGTACACAGTTTACTGAGTGCAAAAAACGATATAATCGGAAGCTAAAAGATATAGTAAACCAGCCGAATATAAATAACCGGGAGATAACTTTAATCGATAAACATCCGATTTTCAAGTTTTCGGAAATTTTATTTTGAGGCCACTGTTATATTCGGCAGTCAAATAATGTTAAACTATTACCGATTGTAAAGGATAAGAATACTGAGTTTTGAAATTTTCTGAGGAATTCGTTTTTGGGGCCATTCGGAGGTAAATAACTTTACATAACTACCGAATGTAGATATTTTTGGAAAACCAGTTTGGGGTTTTTCTCATATTCGGCAGTAAACTAGTATCTTGGAACTACCGAATATACATATTTGGTACTCAGTGTGTTATATTCGTAAGTTTAATCTAGAAATTATGTACCGAATCTGGGTAGTTCATGGCACTCAATGCATGCAATAATCGGTTTTTCTTGTTTACAAAAGCACACAAACCATGCAAATCGAGTATTTTAGTTTCTTAACACAATACCTGTGTTTTACATGCATCGTTAGCCTCTCCACAAAAGTTTGGATCATTCAACATATACCCCAAATCGTCTTCTCTAAACGGTCGTGAACCCTCAACATTTTGTTCTTCGTCATGATTCTCACCTTCTTCTTCATATCCATCCATTTTTGTAGTGAAAAAAATGGTTTTTCCCTTTTTTCCTTCAACCTCTTCTCTATAACTCTAATAACTCACAAATGCAAAAGAAATGAAAAAATGAAACAAAAATCATTCTAATACTGCACCGACCACAATCGGAAGTCTGGGAAATATTTTGGCTTCCGATTAAAATCGGAGGATAACAATGTTATCATATCCTCCGAATATATAAGGGTAATTTCGCCATTACGAATTACGCGAGATAAGGGCTGGCTACATTTTCCCTTTGGGTGACCTTTTTTGTTTTATTGTTGGCCCCTAAATCCTTTCGAGTGGCCCCTAAAAACGTCAGGAAAGAAAAAACAGAAAAGAAAATAAGGTCCTGTTTGGTATAATTTTCAAAAATAGTTTTCTGTTTTTAAAAACAGAGAACAGGAGAAAACGCGTTTGGTAAGGACATTTTCAGAAAATGTTTTCTATCTGTTTTCTGTTTTTAAAAACAAAAAAAATGAAAACAACAAATTATTGTTTTCTGTGTTTTCTCTTTTTTTCTTTTCTTTATTCTTTTCTTCTTTTCAGAACAAAGTAAGAGATAAGAAATGACTGCAAGTGAGTCATGGCTAATATCACTATCTCTTAGACGAATCTTTACATTTGATCCGATTTAGTTGGTTTTCCTTGTTTTCAAAAACAGTTTACCAAACAATTTTTAGAAAATGAAAACAAGGAAAAAAGGGTATGTTTTTAAAACAGCGGAAAACTATTTTTGAAAACTGTTTTTCAAAACTGTACCAAACAAATTTCATTTTTACTATTCCAAAGGTCACTTTCATTATTCATTTAACTTTTTGTCTTTTAGCTTTTGTTTCCTACACTTTAATTACTGTACTCATCTTGTTAATCTTCACTGATTTCTTTTCAAATCAAGAGAAGTGACCCTTTTCAAAGGAACAAGAAAAACAAAAAGTTAAGGGCCTATTTGGTACAGTTTTGAAAAACAGTTTTTAAAAATAGTTTTCCACTGTTTTAAAAACATACCCTTTTTTCCTTGTTTTCATTTTCTAAAAATTGTTTGGTAAACTGTTTTTGAAAACAAGGAAAACCAACTAAATCGGATCAAATGTAAAGATTCGTCTAAGAGATAGTGATATTAGCCATGACTCACTTGCAGTCATTCCCCATCTCTTACTTTGTTCTGAAAAGAAGAAAAAAATAAAGAAAAGAAAAAAAGAGAAAACACAGAAAACAATAATTTGTTGTTTTTAAAAACAGAAAACAGATAGAAAACATTTTCTGAAAATGTCCTTACCAAACACGTTTTCTCCTGTTTTCTGTTTTCTCTGTTTTTAAAAACAGAAAACTGTTTGTGAAAACTATACCAAACATGACCTAAGTCTCCCATGTGATAATACTGACTTCACTATTTTTGCAAAAAAAAAGTCTCACTGTCTCCCTGGCTTGGTACCTTGAAATTAATTGACATGTTAATACAGTTCTCTTCTTTTGTTTTACTTATCAAATGTAAAAGTACTTGCTGCAACTTCCTTTTCGGCTACACCATTTTATTTTAATAAGCTACGGGTCACTCTAGATGGATAACAAATGAGAACTGTATTCACTTTTTTCCCCTGCTAACCAAAAGTCGTCATTTCCTTCTTATTCATTTTCTATTGAGTGGGCTGATATTACTAAATGATCTTTAAATCATTTTTTTTAGTCAGTGACTCGATACAATATGATTTTCAATTCACCCGTCTGTATAGTACGTGGTAAATGCGTGCTTACGCTTAATTGTTTTGTGTGTATGTAGGATCAGAATTTCGCAATGACAATGTTTCAGCGAAATTATCAGTGACACAGTACAACAGCGTCGCAGAACAATTTCAGAAATAATAAAATAAATGACGTCAGCTAAGATCACGAGAAAGGTATGATAATCCTGCGAAAATTAGAGAGTTTGCAAAATTAATGTCTGTAAGGTTGCGAGAATGTCGCAAACCATACCCAAAAATAAGGGACAGATTAGCTGTCATCCACTATGTATTTCCTTATAAATAGTCGTTCGAATTGTAGAGAGAGGGGGACTTTTGGAGAAAGAAACAAGTAAATTGGAGAGAGAAAGTTGAGAGCCGAGATCATTCTTGAGTTCTTTACCTTTTCTTGTAAGAACATCCAAAGATTAATCAATAAAATTAAGAATATAAACCTAAAATGAGTTGATCAATAATGAAATCATATGAAGGGTGTAGTGTAGGATTTCCTACAACTACATAATGGCGCTAGAAACAGGGAGGTGTTGAAGATTATTCTAGAAAAAGCTAAAGATTGATATTGAGATTTGTGAAAATTTAAAGTGATTGATTAAGAATTTTTCATAATTTCTTGCAATACTGTTAACATTGAAGAAATGGATAGAAGAAGAAATACATCCTAACAACCGACTACTATTAGAAGAAGCAAAAGAATTGCTGGAAGAGAAAGAAGTGAAATGGGAGAATCTACTAGAATGAGAAATAATAGAGAAAATCAAATTCAACTGCCAATTCAACAAACACTAGTTCAAGAGAGGAATACAGATTATGACAGGGTGAGCATACACACATGGCGATCAAATTCGGCAGAAGAAATAGAAGAAGAGCAACAAAACAGAAATTATAGACAGGAAGAGAGAAATCAAGAGGCAGATGAAGGAATAATTCATGGAGATGAGGAAATTGGAGCGTTAGAAACGTTGAGACGAAGAATACATGAAGAAAGAAGAGCTGAGGCAGAAGAACGTGCAAACTTAACAAGGAAAAAATCAAGAATTAAGGATGGAGAATATAAGACTACAGAATAGAAGATCGAGAAGTATTACAAAATCATATTCAAGATCGACTAGAAGAGAAATGAGGCGAAATTCACCCACAATCAATGCTAGAAACAATATTCAAGAAGAAATATCAAACCCTAATGAAGAATATCACGAAAATAGAGAAAGAACTGATGATCGTTACGTTCCACAAAATGAAACTTTTGATGATGGGAAAATTGGAGGAAATCAAGAGAACGGACAAAATCAGGGACAAAATAACCAAGATGGCGAAGGAAATCAAGAGGAAGGAAGAAGAATTTTACATGTGAGAGAAACCCAAAGAAATCAACAGACAATTGAAGAAGAAATTGAAAGACATTATGCTGAACAAGCACGTTTAATCTGCGAACGTGAAAGATTGAGAGCGGAAATGGAAGAACAAGAGCTTCAGGAGACAATTCGCTAGAACAATCATGACAATCGAGAAAAAAGGCGTACAAAAACCGGAATAATGGTAATCTCAATGACGAGTATGATAGAGTAAAGAGAATGGCTGAAAGACAGCGAATTGAATTGATAAGAAATGAACAAAATCATGGAGGGGAAAATGAAAGGCATCATCATGTGCGAATTCAAGATAGAGATGAGGAATTGAATCGCAGAAGAAGACGAGATGAGGATAATGAAGAAGAAATGCAAAATTTCGAGAGAGAAGATAGACATGAACACAGAAGAAGAGAGGCAAAACTAAAGAGACCAATGGATCAAGATTCAGGTGTAAATAAACAAATCTTGAAAGAATTAGAAGAAATGAGAGGAATGCTAAATAATAGAGGAGAAGTAGGTAGAAGACAATTGGATGAAGCAATAGAAGAAGCTGCGAAAAATCCATTTACAAGGGAAGTACAATTAGGAGGAATACCACTGAAATGCAATTTTCCCGCATTAACCAGCATTTTTGATGGAACAACTTGTGCAATTCAGCACATTAAATCCTATGTGAGGTGCATGTTATAATGGGAAAATCATGATGCTGTATTGTGCAAATATTTCGCATCCAGCTTAACAAGAGAAGCTTTAAAATGGTTTGAAGGTTTGCCAAAGAACACAATAACCTCCTTCAATCATTTGCAGACTACATTCTTGGGAGCATATATAAGTAATAATTCCTCACGACCTGGTATAGAAGATGTTTTTGGATTAAAACAAAGGATTGGCGAAAGTTTGAAACACCTGACTAAAAGATGGAGAACTATGTGTAGAGAAATGGCTGGCCGTGTAGATGAGAGATATCTCATATTATCATTTATCAATGCTATGTTTGCAACAAACCTATCGTATGTCCAAATTTTCAGAGTCAAAAATACGATCACAATGACTGAATTGCGAGAACTTCAAGAAGAATACATTTCTCTAGAGGAAAGGTAAAATGAAATGGAATCATATCCAGTTGCGAACACCAGCTCACAAACAGCGAATGCAAGCTTATTACCCAAGCTAATAAACACAGTGGAGAATACTTCGCAAGTACAACAAGAGAAGGTGACAAGTAACAATCAACAGAAACTGGTAGCTATGGGGAGCCGAGATCAAGAAGAGTATGAAAGAGAAAGAAATTTCTACAATCGTGGAGGAAATAACAAGATTCAAAGACTCGATCAACCGCAAGAAACTTATGGAGGTCAAAGACAAAACTATAATAAAGGACAAGGAAGTCACAAGGTAATATGAGAAGAAATCAAGATGCCACCTCTAAATGCAAGTGTGGAGAAGATATGGGAATCTATAATCTTGATGGAGAATATACCAACACCATGGAACATGGGAACGGAACCACCTCCAAACCACAGAAGTCATGAATTTTGTTCTTATCATCATTTTCATGGACATACCACAAATGATTGCAGAAATGTAAAAAGAATTATTTTGAGAATGATAGATCAAGGAAAACCAAACGACTTTCTGGTAGGGCATCCGCAATCTCAACCACTGCCACCACCGCCAGAACATCACAAAGTGAATACGATGAAAAAGAAAGAAACATTCTTCATAGAAGTTGGTGCAAAAGCAAAAAATCTATTATGTCACTCTATCGTACATTCATATAAGACAATTGAAGATTTTCATGATAATGTTTTGAGTAGAGTGTTCGCAAGAGATAATGATGGAAGAGAAATTATGGATATTGTGAAAATCTCGCCACTAGAGGAATGGCAGAAACAGATCATTTCTTTTACCGCAGAAGAAATTCCCGAAGGAGAAGAGGTGCATGACAATCAATTGGTAATAAAATTAGAAATTAATCCAAAACGAAAGAAGATGAGGATGATGAAGCTGAAGATTCATGGGCAATCAATAAAATTCTAGTCGATACTGGAAGCTCTGTGAACATCTTATTTTATCATACTTATAAAACCATGGGTGGAAGAGATGATGATCTTATACCATCAACATACAAGATATATGGTTTTAATGGTACTACTAACAAGCCTAAAGAGGAGGTTACTATGAGAATTCCATTGAAGGGAATATCTTCTGAAATCTTATTTTGTGTCGTTGATGTAGAATCACCCTACAATGCGTTAATTGGTCGACCTTGGCTACATGGGATTCTAGGTGTATCTTCAACTTTCCACCAGTGCATCAAATTCCCTCACCCCAATGGTGTAGGAATCATAAAGGGAGATTGGGTCGAAGGAAAGAGGTGTTACGAAACTGAGATAAAATCTTGCGAAGGAAGAGCAAACAAGAAGGAAAACTGGCGATACAAAACCAAAGATGTACAAAGAAGTGAGAGGTTGATGGTGGATACAATCGAAAGGAAAGGAGAAGAGATGTTGCGAAATTAATGCTAGCTCAGAATAAAAATGATGAACATACCACTACCAAGGAAGCAGTAGCAGAAAATAATAAGGAAGCAGAGGATGGCAAAGGTAATAAAAACAAGAAATGTATGAATGATTAAGTTGTTGCGATACTCTCTCAATAAGTAAAATTCTCAAAAATACATCTGATTGAACAACAAAATTGAGATTGCAAAATTCAGATACAATATGATGATTTGCGAGACTCTCGCAGAGATAATGAATTTTACAGAAAATAATCAGAGAAAAATGACAAAAGAGAAAGAGGAGAACCTTTATGTCGTACACCCTAGTTCGCGAATAAAATTTCACAAGAGTCAAATGTAAGACCTAAAGTACGTCATATAAGGGGGTACCTGTTGCATGGCTCAGGGAAAGGCTACACCGCCCCCGGAACCTGAGTCATGGAGATTTGGGGTCAATGAAGCCCATCCGGGAGAGACACCTTGGATTCTCAGCTTAAGCATATGACTTGGATTGGGCGACTAAGGTAATAAGGACTCTCCAAAAAGTGCATATCTGATCAAGGCGCCGAGGTACACGGTTGAGTCAAGAGTGCCAGGGACGTTTGAAGCGTACCTTTCCATTCTTGACAAGTCCTGGCTTATACTGCACTCGGCCTGAAGAAAAACCCACTTAGGGTGTAGTCTCATAACCATAAGACCTATAGGTAAAAGAGATAAGAGGTTGCGAAAACAACTGGTTGTTGTTAAGACTGGATGGGAGGATCTAACCTTGTATGGTATAAGTACGCCTCCTTGAAGGGGAAACCAGGGGGGAGATAAGGGCGGCACCCTCCATTAGGGAGATGATAAGTGTCTTAAGACGCAAATGTCATGAGACTTTTTATTCGCAAGGATATTAAGGCTTGTCATATTTGTGCAACAATCCTGAAGAGACAACAATACAAAAGAAAAGGATAAGACGAGATCAATGGGTTTTCGCGTGAAAGTGCGAAGACGTACTGCGATTTCGTCGCGCGACGACAATGTCATGGGGCTTCATTTTCGTAAGAATATTTAGGCCTGTCATATTGTCGCAACATTCCTGAAGAGGCCATAATACAAAAGAAAAATTTAAGGCAAGATCAATGGGTTTTTGCATGAAAGTGCAAGGACGTCCTGCAATTTTGTCGCAATGACAAGAGGTGGCATAATAAGACCTTTAATTAGGAAGGCAAAGTAAGACCACACAGGAATGAGATTTTGAAAAGAATCAAAATTTATTTCGCATAAGATTGCGAAGTCATACATAGTTAACTGCAAAATTGAGGCATAAAATAACAAATTTTTTATGAAATCTCTCATTTGGATTCAAATAATAGAGGCAAGTATGGGAATGAATGAAATTAGAGAATGTTATTTGTTTCCATATGATAGATTTACACAAAGATTCAAAAATTAATGTTTATATTAATTAACTGTGTTGCAAGGAAGAATTATTTTAATGAATTCAGGTCAAAATGAAAGAAACACAAATATACGGAAATAAGAAATAAATGTACAAGTATTACAAAGAATCAAAGAAAGAAATAAAGACTACTTCTTGGTTAATCCTTCATTATCTTCATCAGATTTGTTCCCTTCTTCGTCTGCGTCAGAATCTTCATCACCATCAGAACTTCCATCACTATCAGATTCTTCATCTCAGCTTCGCTATCAGAGATAATCAAACTGAGAGTATTTTGTGGAATTTTTTCCAAAAGACAAGGATAATCAGAATGTGGGATATTATGATCGTCACAAACCATTTGGATAGTTTGATTGCGAAAATGTCTAGCATCATTCTTAAAATTCGTAGCAGTGATCTTGATTTGATTCTTTAATCTAGAATACTTGTCGTTGCGAGAAGAAAGATTCTTTGCGAGTTCCTCCTTTTCAGCTTCGAGTTCCTCAATCTTTTCACGATATCTATTTTCAGAATCTTCGAGCAAAAGACTATCAATTATTAACTTGATGAGAATTCATAAGAAGCAAAAGATTAGTAAAGAAGAGCAGTTAGTAACCTTCTCTGTCAGAAATCATATCTCTAATCAAGGCTGTATGCTCAACTTGGAGACTAACATTTAAACCTGAATCTTTTCTAGCATCATCTAAGATTTTCGCAGCCCAAACAAATTCATCCTCACTACTTATAAGAAGACGAGAACGAATTTGAGTTTCCCTTTCGCAGAGTTCGATATTCTTGCGGTTATCTTCATCTCGTTCAAGTTGAACTTCAAGAAGAGACTCTTGGAACCTCGCCAGAGCCCTGGTACCTTGATCAGAGATGCGATCCTTATCATCTATGAGACCACTAATTTTGGTTCTTAACTCATTGGTTTTCTCTTTAGAATCAAGAAGGATACGCTTAAATCGGTTAGCTAAGCCTAAACTAGACCTATGATCAATTTCTAAGAGGCGAAATTTAGATCTAAGCTCATTTAGAGAAAGAGAAGAAATTCTATCATTTGAGAAGCTATTTAAGGAATTGTTAAGACGCTCAAGAAGGATATCATTATCCAAGGCATTAGGAAATGAACGAAGAAGGGTAGCTTCATCAGAAAGACCATAAATGTATGCAAAAAGGATCATTTAAATAAGATAAAACAACAGCATGAATGAATAAAGAGAAAAGAGAAAAGTAACATACCGTAAAGCTGATTATTAGCTTGCTGAAGACTAGAGATTTTGTTCTTATACGAGGAAGAATCAATTTCTAATTGTCTATTTTCTTGCGAAGACCTTTAACTTCAGCTTCCAATTCTTCATTCTTTTTGCGAAATTGAAGATTCTTCTTTTCAAGATTTTCACGTCTTCTCTCTAGATCTGAGGCAACAGCAAAAGAAGCTTTTCCAGCCTGCGAAAAAATATAAAAAATATAAATATAGAAAGAAATTTTGAATTATAACAATGAAGAAGTAAAAGGATAAAAATATACCAGACTATTGAGAGAATGCAAAAAATCGGGAGTCACTGATCTGGAAACTCCACGAAGAGAGTTATCACCATCCAGTAAAGGAACATCGCAAAGGGTAGCGAGAGATTTGCAGGTATCTGCGAATTGGATATCTCCCATTCTTTGTAGAGAATCAGAAAAGAGGCCAGATAACTTAGCCATAGAAGATTCAGGTGGAGAATCTTCACTTGCAGCAAGATCATCGTTGTCCTCATCACCCTTATCACTTTCAGAATTTTCATGAGGAGGAATATTTGAAGGAGAAGAAGAACGAACTTTCCTTTTCTTTAGAGGGGGACAAGTTGATTTTTCCCTACGAAGAGCACCTTTACCTTTATCACCAATCTTCGCAACATCACCAGATTCTTCTACTTCAGCAATAATCTACACACACAGATAGAAATAAGAAATGGAAGCATGGAAGTAACAGTACTATTTAAAATCATAAGATAAAATTTCTTACCTCATCTGTGTATGAGCGAAGAGCTAACAGAGTACTAGATTTCCCAGTCCTGTTATAACTATCTTTCAGTTTTTGGATATGCGGAATGTCGCAAGAGTTAGCGAGCAGAATAATAAAAATCAATAAAGAAATATAAAATGAGTTAAATGGGAGAAACATACCTCTTTCTCCTTCTCGGTCCAAGAGAAAACCCAAGGTTGATAAGCAACGATATTCGCAGGAAGAATATTTGACCCGACAATGTAGGGTCCTTTTAGCATTAAAGGAAAAACACACCATTTATCATCTTTGGATTGGCGAGGAGTTGTGTTTTTACCAGAATGCCAATCAATATATTGCATGAGAATTTTGGCTTCATCAATGTTATCTTTCCTTTTTAAGCGAATACCCCGGCGAGTATTCTCTTTCTTCATGGAGATAAGTTCATAGTTCTCAAAGAAATTCACTACTGTATACTTCTCAGAAACTATCTCTAGGTTTGCGAATTTAGGATCCCTAAGTTCTTTGGAGTACAGAGATCCTCTACCAGCATCACGATTAGCGAACTCTAGCATCAGACGGATGCAGTCCCCACTCAATTGGAAGATGGCTCGCGAAAATCCCGAATGAGCGAGAATTTCATAAAATAAAGGAAGATCTGGGTTATAAAGAGGAATAGGGAGACCTGCGAGAATCTGACCTAGCGAAATTATGATTGATTGATCATCACAATATTGATCATAGAAAAGTTTGACAGAAAGAATTGATTTGGCATTCTCACCAGGAATGGTGGAGAGTGTGAAACCTTTATCACCAAGATCTTTTTGGACATCTTGTAAATTCTTCTCATATGTATGACCACTTGGAGCCATGTTTGAATATAGAGTATGGGAATGTATATAAAGTAAAAGGATTGAAGGAAGAAAAAAATTACAGCAGCAGAATTTGCAGAAGAATAACAGAGTTGCAGAGATGAGAGAATAAAAATAGAAGAGAAAGTAAAAAGAAAAGTGGGAAAAGGGGGGAAGAAGAGTATATAAAGGAGATTTTTTACTCGAAGAAATAAACACCATTAAGACGAAAAGATGTGAGCGGTTGAAAAGCAACGGTTACAGAAGACGTGTCAAGAAACAAATGGAAGAGAGAGTACGTGTGATAAATGTAGAATATGAAAAGATGAACAACTGCGGCATTTCTCACATCATTCTCTACTTTGCAGAGAATATATGAGAAGAGGCAAGACGTAGGATCAGAATCTCGCAATGACAATGTTTCAGCGAAATTATCAGTGACACAGTACAACAGCGTCGCAAAACAATTTCAGAAATAATAAAATAAATGACGTCAGCTAAGATCACGAGAAAGGTATGATAATCCTGCAAAAATTAGAGAGTTTGCGAAACTAATGTCTGTAAGGTTGCGAGAATGTCGCAAACCATACCCGAAAATAAGGGACAGATTAGCTGTCATCCACTATGTATTTCCTTATAAATAGTCGTTCGAATTGTAGAGAGAGGGGGGTTTTGGAGAAAGAAACAAGTAAATAGGAGAGAGAAAGTTGAGAGAAGAAATCATTCTTGAGTTCTGTACCTTTTCTTGTAAGAAAATCCAAAGATTAATCAATAAAATTAAGAATATAAACCTAAAATGAGTTGATCAATAATGAAATCATATGAAGGGTGTAGTATAGGATTTCCTACAACTACAGTGTACAGATTATTTCTCTTTTGGGCAATTTTGTCGGTTACTACCATATTAAATATTATATATAAATGCACTGATTGATTTTATCGGATTATGGGTGTGTTTGAGTTTCGAACGGAATTGACTGTACTGGTAAGAAATGAATTTTGGATATACATATTTCTCTGCTGCTGCTGAAATGTCAGGCCTTTATGGCATCCCATCACTGATGGAAACCCTGAGAAGACTGTTCGGGGAACAATATGGTTTGTTTACCGGAATAACTCTGACACTAGATTAGGAACCTACAATTATAGGTTGGTTATGTGATTTTGGCTGGTATGGATTTTATTATTTTATCCGCTGCATGGTTTAATTTTCGCTGCACTATATTATTTTTGAAATTCCTACTGAGCTGTGGTTTGCTCACCCCAAATTCCTTTTCCTCTCCCCACAGAGTTTGAGGAGCAGTTAGCGCAGTAAGCGGACTTGGAAGCTTACGGCATAGTACTCAGATGTTAGTATTCTCGCAAGACACTAATATATGATATCACAGGGATAATGGGTATTTTATTGATTATCATTTTTATTATTTTGGAGTTTTCAAGTATTTTAATAAGAGACATTTTTAGTTTAATAGTTTTGTTTCAAATTATTGTTCTTACTTTATGAATTTTGGAACATCGTTAGTGATTGTTATTTGGGAACCTCTTATTTGGAATTTAATTTGGAAAGACATTTAATAATATCGTCTTTATTTATTTTGTAGTAGTACTTTCTTTTATTAAGTATCCTTTTTTTTTTTAAAAAGCATGTTCCATAGTCATGCTCCAAGGATCTGGTCTTGCTAGTTGGGTTGGAAGTGATCCATTGGATCAAATCCGGCTCATTAGAATCTCGAATTTTTGACGGACGTGACAGTAGCAGATGCAGATGGGTTTTGCGGTAGAGCATAATAGAAGAACACATGACGGAAATTAGGTTGGATATAATTCAGAGATGGGGTTTGTTGGTGGATGACTTGGGAGTTGCTGCTGCAAGTAATGGAACTGGTGATGAAAAGAAGGAAAGAAGGCTGAGTTGTTGTTGATTGCAAGGAGGAATGAAGCTGCAGGAATGAGCTAAATGGGTTTACAGGGTTGTGGTTGGATTCATTGAAGATGTAGCTGAACAAGGTTTTGGAATAAGCTGTCTGAAGCAGCAAATGTGGTGAATGAATGTAAATGAACAGCTGTGTGTGTGTTGGATTCAGGCTACAATGAAGATGGATCAGGTGATGTTAGAAACAAGTTGCAACTGAGACTTGTGTTAGTAAGCAATGGATGGATGAGAATGGGAAGGCAGTGTTGGTGGTTGTCGTAACCTGAATTTATGGGGTGTTTAGATGAATGTTTAGGACATGGATGAACAGCTGGAGAGTGCAGTAGAGTTGACTTGGTGGTTGATGTGTGCAGAGTTAGTTCTTGGTGTATGAACTGAAGCGCAGGATGGGGTCTGTATTGGTTGTATACAGGGAAGTGGAAGAGCTAATGTTGTTGCTGGTGGCAATGCAGTAGTGGAATGCCTCACAGAGTAGCAGTGAAGAGGTGATTGTGGAATGCATAAAATGAGAGAGCTTGAAGAACTACAAGAGAGAGCTGCAGTTGGTGTTTGTGAGATGATGGTTTTGATATTGCAATGGATCTAAGATGGCATTGAACTGCAGCAGTTGTTGCTAAAGGATGGGATTGTTGCAGTGAGCAGATGTAGTTGGGAAGTGCAGGCAAAAACTATGATTTCTGGCAATGTGGCAATGATGCACAATCATTGTACAACAGAAGATATGGCTGGAAGTATGGCAGTGATGCACAATCATTATGCAGCATCACTCAAGCCAATGCAAATGGCTTATGCCATGGAAATTCAATTAAGTCAGCCCAGTTAGCTCACCTATAGCTGACTAGGGTCCGACTCATGATCTGACCCGGTTTGACTCAGTACTTTGATTGAGTTGACTCGTCTGACTTTGACCGATTTGACCCAGTTTGACCGGTGATTGGGCGGACTTTGCCGGTCACCTGAGACACTATTCCGGCGACTTTTCCGGCCATTTCCGACGACGTTTTGACAGATTTTCTACATGGGTTTTTCTCACTTTTGGGCCACGTGGATTTTTATCTAATGGACTTTGAATATTATACCTAATTTTGGAACAAGAGGAGCTATAAAAGAGAAGACTTCTACAACTTTTTGGAATGACGTATTCTACTTGGAGTTTTGGAGATAGCCGCAACTAGGGTTTGCTTTCGCATTTATTTTTTATCTTATTTATTTGATTATTGATTATGATGAACTCCATAGCTATGAGTAGCTAAATTTAATATTATTGGTTAAGGATGTAGTCCTATATCTAAAACTTGTTCTTGATTAATGTATTAGTTTTCTCTCTTGATTATCGTTCAAATCTCTATTGTTTTTAATAATCACATGATTGATGTATTGTGATAGGACTTATATGTTTGGTTAGTTAAGCGGACAATTAATTGAACTTGCATCCTTGTCCATAGCTATTTTAGGGTTTTTCATCAAGCGATAACCCTAAATACAAGAGCATGATATGATTACGGTTTGTAGTGATACACTCTTGTAATCATATGTAGAGTTTGACCTTTGTACGAATTGTCATGCGCAATGTATGACAATTGCATTGATTAGCCTATTTCCACAACTTAATGTTCCTGGGAATTGAACTTAATTAGTGCAAGGAGTTAGGTTATTCTTTAGGTAGAATTAACATACGCAAATCTAATGTGTGTGTTGATGAACTTAGGAAATTAATAGATTATCTTGCTCTCTTGATTCTCTAGGCTTTTGATAATTAAAGAGATTAAATTGTAATTCTAATCATGTATGCAAGAACTTGTTTAAGATGGAAGATGAACCCCTTGACCAATACCTTTCTCTCATTGACTACAATCTACTATTTACTTTGCTTTTGATTTACTTTTATTACTTACTTAAAAATCAGAAATCCCCCCAATTGGTTACTTTAAGAAATTGAATACATAATAACTACAATTGTCTCTCTGTGGAAATGAAATCTTTCTTATCATATACTTTTGGAAAGTGAATTTATTTTTGACGTATACGACCGCGACCAAATTTTGGCGCCGCTGCCGGGGAGGCATACGGCTAGTTATTAAGTTTTCAGCTTGTTGTCATCATTTCTGCTTCCATTCTTGTTTTCAGTTTGTTATCATCATTTCGTTTTTCTTACTTGTTTGAGAGAATTTTTTTTCAATTACCTATTCCCTGGCTTCGAAGGATTGGAACTATCCAAGGTGCGGGATAGCTACTCGAAGAGGCACAATACTCCAACCAAATCAAGACACGACGGAAGAACAAGAGTTAGAAGTGGAAAAAGAGCTACAACTAGAAGAAGAACAAGAGGTTCCGGTTGAAAAAGAACCACCTTTTGAAGAAGAAGAAGAAGCAATGGGTGATGCAAATCGTACACTCAAGGATTTAGCTTCTCACAAGTTGGATACACAACAATGGTGTATTCAAACAAACTCTACTTTCGAGATCAAGCCGGGGTTGCTTAGAGAATTACCAAAGTTCCATGGCATGGTGAATGAAGATACAAACAAGCATCTTATGGACTTCCACACCATTGTCACGGCCATGCTTCCAGCGGATACTGATGCGGATGGTGCAATGTTGAAAGTGTTCGGATTCTATTTGGCGGATAGTGCTAAGGATTGGTTGTATTATTTGCCTTCCAGAAGTGTCACAACATGGAATGGGTTGAAGAAACTCTTAAAGAGATATTTTCCAGCATCAAAGTCTACTCAAATTCGCAAGGAGATTTGCGGGATGAAGCAAAATGTGGGAGAATCTTTATATGAATGTTGGGAACAATACAAGAGATTGGTGGCAAGCTGTCCTCACCACAAATTTAGTGATGCAATGATAATCCAATACTTCTATGAAGGAATTCAAATTTAGTGATGCAATGATAATCCAATACTTATATGGTGAACCCGTCATCCCATGTAGCCGGTTTCATGTGATTTGCAATAAATCATTATCTCGGTAAAATTAGGGTTTTGAATCCACAGCTTTGCAGAAACGTGATTCTGAGCAGATTCGAACACTCTGATAATTTTATGTTGATTCCATGATTAACATTCATATTTATTTTGCTCGACTCAGCAGTCAGTAACTTAAATTAATATTTTATTTGGTTCAACTACCAAAAATTCATCAAAAGAACAATATTTGTTCAAACTAGCAATATTCGCTCGAACCGGCAATATTTACTCAATTAGCAATATTCGCTCAGACTAGCAATATTTGCTCAAATCAAAGAATATTGGTTCAACTATCAATATTCAACAATCTAGCAACACAGTTTTGCCCGTCTTAGGTTATAATGATACCTCGTCCCAGCAGACACGTTAAATTCATGAGTTTCAGAACATTTGCTAATCATGTTCAACTCAGCGCTACATGGACTCATCGTCCCATAAAGTCAGCAACTGACTCCACAATCACGAGATTTCAATCGTGTCACATGGGGGGATATTAACTAGGGTTTTGGTCTGGCGGTCTACGGCACGTGTGTTCACCCACAATGAGAATGTGAGCAAGTCGTGCAATCAGTTGGACGAGTCAGCAAAGTAGTGGGTGGAAAGTTAACCAAGTCTCCGCACGATGAGTAATTGGTTTTAACACGATTTCCCCATTTCCCATTCTCTGATTCCAGCAACTGTCACACTTCATGGGATCATGTTGTTTTCAACTCCGGCATTATAAAATGTCTCTGAATCCTGATTGAAAGACAACAGTTTTCGAATATTCGAACAACATTCGCCAAAACAAGAAATTTCTCATCAAAGTTCATACAGACAATCTTTCGTCTATACGAACTCACAGAAATTACTCTCAATTGAGAAAAATTCAATCATTCAGAGCATTTTCACGCTGAATTCACAATACACCTACAATATCAGATCACCATTGATCTCACGCATTTCTCAGCTTCCCTCCTACAGATCAACCCATCCTCTCTTGTGACCGAATTGACTCTGGAACGACCATTGTTCTTGGTTTAGGCCCGGGTCTTACAGATTGATCTCTCGAACATAAAGCACTCCCTTCTTGCAGTGCATCTGTGTGAGGTTCAACGTTTCGCTCGGTTCAAGGAATCTCCACACGGTCACTCTTCAATTCCGAAAAAACCAGCAAATCGTTTTTCCCCACTCACAGATTGGCGACCACAGTGGGAGATTAATCTCTCGGTTGCAATCTCATTTTCACAATATGGTTGGTCTTAGCACTAATTCAACTGAACCAGACCCAATCCAGAATCTTTCAAATGGCAGGATTCCTCATGTTACATATGACGACACGGAAGGCAGAGGAACCCCGACTCTGGCAGAGCTATCTCAAATTCTGGAGGTCCACACCAGGAACATGGATCTGATGAAGAACACGATAGATCACATACTCGATTTTCTCATCAAGCTGACATCTGAGTTAGGCGGCATCTCTGCTTCGGAAATCCCAACACCGGGGACTGGTTCAACGCCCGACCCTCAAATCAACAGTTTCACTACTTATGAAAAGCCGGTGGATCAAGAAGTTGCACAATTGATTGAAAATTTGTGTGAACTTTTACACTTTTCCAGGGAGCAGCGTACAGACACGTTTGCCGCACTCAACCAGATATCATCCGACGTGCAAATAACTTTACCAACCCCAGCAGTTGAAGAAGTATCCCTGGTATCTGAACAGACAATCGACAGCATCACTTTTGGAGAAGAAGATCACATTGTAGACGAAGGGCATAATCGCGCGTTGTATGTGACTGGCTTCATCAAAGGCACCGAATTTAGAAGGGCTCTCGTCGACACCGGTGCTTCCACCAATATTTTCACTATGAAGACTCTTAGAATGGCCAGATTCCCACGAGGTTAAATCATTCGCCATCCCATCCTAATGACAGGATTTGAAGGAAGCCAAAGACACACATATTGATACGCGTACATAGATTTGGGGGTAGGACCAATTCAATCAAAGGTGAAATTCCACGTGATCGAACAAGAGGCTGACTACCACCTGATACTTGGGCGACCTTGGCTCCATGACAACAAGGTGGTTCCATCAACCTACCATCAATGCATGAAGGCTTTACTCAATAATAAGATCGTCTGCATAGCTGCTTCATCATCTCCTTACGCTCTGTCCTACGATGCTGAATTCATCGAATCCCAGAGGAGCGCCCCTGAACCTCCTAAGAAAATCTACACTAATCCACTTCCAAGTTGGAAGGCTATTGAGGTATCTGAGTCATCACCATTTTCGGAACCGGAACCAGCCGAATCGCCTGCTATATCGGTCAAACGCCGAAAAGATGAAACTACGATCCCAGGATCCAATTTTATGACAACTCACGACACATAAGGAAGGGTTATTTACCGGCGACGCAAAAATTAGCAATTAATAGGGGAGATTGATCAAGAGTCTCCACGCACTGGTGAATTGTGTCATAATGAACAGCTACCCGAGGACGAAGTTCAAGAAGCTCCACAGCAGTTGCAAGATGGCACGAATTCTACCACTGATGATCTTGAGACGGTTAACATCGGCACATAGGAAGATCCAAGACCGATCTTGATCAGTTCTGTGCTATCACCGGAAGAGCATACAGGCCTGGTAGAGTTACTGAAGGAGTATCGGGATATATTTGCTTGGACGTATGAAAAAATTCCTGGACTGGATGACAAACTGGTCACTCACCGTCTACATATCATTCTCGGCTCCAAGGCTGTCAAACAACCACCCAGGCAGTTCAGACATGATGTCGAGGAACAAATCAATGCCGAAATTCAAAAATTGCTGGTAGTAGGATTTATCAAGCCTATTCAACATCCAACCTGGCTGGCTAATGTTGTCCCAGTTAAGAAGAAAAATGGCCAAATCAGATGTTGTGTAGATTTCAGAAACCTGAATAAATGTTGCCCTAAGGATGACTTTCCTTTACCCAATATTGATATGCTCGTTGATGCGACCAGCGGCCACGGTATGTTCTCATTCATGGATGGTTACAGTGGTACAACCAAATCAAAATGTTCGAACATGATTCCGCCAAGACCGCGTTTCGTACTCCCATTGGGAATTTTCATTACACTGTGATGCCCTTTGGGTTGAAGAATGCTGGCGCCACCTACCAACGAGCCATGAAATCAATATTTTATGATACGATGCACAAGCAAGTAGAAGATTATGTTGACGATGTCGTGGTGAAATCGAAAGCTCGAACATCCCATCTAGAAGTTCTGAGACAAGTCTTCGAAATATGCAGAGAATACAAGTTGAAGATGAATCCTCTAAAATGCGCTTTTGGAGTTTCTTCTGGAAAGTTTCTGGGATTCTTGGTCACTGCTGAAGGGATCAAAGTCGATCCGGACAAAGCGAAATCCATCTCCACCATGCCTCTTCCACGCACTGTGAAGGAACTGCAGAGCTTCATGGGTAAGGTGAATTACATCAGACGCTTCATACCAGGATTGGCTCAACTTATTTCTTCGTTCACCCCTCTGTTGAAGAAGGGAGCCAGTTTCACGTGGACAGATATTCAGCTAAAGCATTCCAAAAAATACAACATATATTTTTATCACCTGCAGTCATGAGGTCTCCAGTGCAGGGTCGACCGTTGATATTATACACAACCTCCAGTGATGTTGCTATTGGAGCACTACTGGCTCAAGAATACGAAGAAGGCGTCGAACATCCAATTTACTATTTCAGCCGAACCATGAAGGATGTTCAACTCAGATACCCGAAAGCTGAAAGAGCATGCCTGGCATTAGCTCATGCAATGAAAAGATTCAGGCATTATTTACTATCCAACAAAGTCGTGCTTGTATCCAAAGATGATCCCATAAAGTTTTTACTCTGAAAGCCCGCTCTGATAGGAAGACTTGGGAAGTGGCTGCTTCAGATGTCGGAATTCGACATAGTGTCTGTTTCCCCCAAAGCAATCAAAGTTCAAGCAGTAGCAGATTTACTGGCGGTATTCCCAAGAGAAGATTCCACGACATTACAAGATGATGTACCAGGAGAACTTCCAGGAATCTCAGTCGTTAAGGAAGAAACATGGTTGTTGTACTTTGATGGATCCGCCACTCCTAGTAATGATACTGGAGGAGCGGGCATAGCATTGGTCTCGCCATCAGGAGAGGTATTCTCACACTCATTCAAGCTGGATTTCCACTGTACAAATAATTCAGCAGAGTATGAGGCCTTCTTTCTAGGATTATCCTTAGCTAAACAAGCAGGAGCAATGCATATGGAGATCAGAGGAGATTCAAAGCTACTAGTCAATCAAATGAATGAGGTGTACTCTCTCAAAGAGATAACACTTGCTCCATTCAGGGCTGAAGCACAGCGACTCCTGAATCATTTCGCCGACGCGACCATCACCCATACTGGTCGAACCAACAATAGGCATGCTGATTGCTTAGAAACTTTTGCCTCCAAGTTGCAATTCGAAGGATCAGATAAATATATCATAGTACAAAGACGAGCTGTGTCATCCACGTGGCTTAATCAAACTGAAGAATCTCAAGCAAATGACTGGAGAGCACCTATCATTCATGAACTGAGCATCTCCATTACAGAAGGGGTGATCAGCCTTGAAGAACTGAAGAACTTCTTCTTGCTTCATGGAGCCTTATACCATTGTAACCCGGATGCCTCTCTATCATGATGTCTGGGTGATGACGAAGCGAAAGAGAAACTCGAAAGTGTGCATCAAGAAGTGTGAGGACAGACGCTGGTGATAACACTTTATTGAAGACTTCAGAGACTCGGGTACTATTGGCCTTCCATGGAAGCAAAGTCGAGGACTTTGCAGGGAACTTGTTCTAATTGTCAGACGCCTCCTCATCATTTGGAAGTGCTAACACTCCGTCACACAAGGGACTGGAGGCAACCTTACATCGAATATCTTCGAGACAACAAATCGCCACCAGAAAAGAAAGATTCAATCAAACTCATGCATAGAGATAAGAGATTTGTTTTTCTTGACGGAATCTTATATCACAAAAGCTTTGAAGGAGACTTGTTGAGATGCCTAGCCGAGGATGAAATCCTGACAGTCCTGAAAGAAACTCATGAAGGAGAACATCAGGGGAAAAAGAAATTGTTTCTCCAAATCCACGAGAAATATTACTGGCCGACTATGGAAGATGATGCAGCCGCATACATTCAGAAGTGTCATAAATGCCAGATTCACGGTAATCTCATTCATACCCCTTGTCTTCCATTACACTCTGTGAATAGTCCATGACTTTTCTATAGCTGGGGACTTGATATCATCGGGAAGATCAATCCAGCATCATCAAAGCAGCATGAATACATCATCACAACTACTGAGTATTTCACTAAGTGGGTCGAAGCAATCCCGCTCAGAGGTGCCACATGAGTAACTATTGCAGCCTTCATCAAAGAGCATATTATATGTAGATTCGGTGTCCCTAAACATATCATCACAAATAATGAGACTCCTTTCGCCAATCAAGATGTCGAGAAATTGCTCAAGGAGTACGGGATTAAACAGATCTTCTCCACACCATACTATCCCCAGGCAAATGGCCAAGCAGAGTGTACCAACAAAACTTTAATCCGGATTATCAGTCGAACAATTCATGACAATCCACGATCATGGCATGAGCAACTTCCCATGTCTTTGTGGGCTTACAGAACTGCACCAAGGATCTCGATCGGAACGTCACCGTATTCGCTCGTCTATGGGGCTGATGCTATACTACCAGCCGAGATAAAAATTCCTTCAGCAAGGATTGCAGCGGCTAGTGGGATACGATGGGATGAAGCTGAAGTGTCCAGGTCAAGAGTTGTTGAAATAGACATGCTTGAATCAAGGAGGGACAAAGTAGAAAAGTACGTGGAGACAGAGGATATCCAGGGCTTACAACAAAATGGTAAAACCCCGAAATTTTCAAGTAGGAGATTTGGTATTAAAGACGGCAAAGCACATTCAACAAGACATGTCTGCTCCCAAATTCTCTCAGAAATGGGAAGGGTCGTATGTTATCATCAAAGTGGTGTCCAGTGGATATTACAAAATTTTAGCAGTCAGTGGAGGAAAAGAAGTAAATATTATCAACGACAAATGGCTCAAAGCCTATTACGCTTGATCAACAACAGATAATTAACCCTTATTTCAAATACATCTCAAATGTAATTTAATTCCTTCAAAGAGCATGCAAGATGCTCATTTGTTCAGCAAATATTCATCAATTGAACAAAAACTCCTCATGCTATCAGATCATTCTACCTTGTCAGAAACCTACACTTCAACTAACCTGAATAATCACTCAGAGCAAACCATCCAGCAATGGATAATCCCTATAGGAAACCCTGTCGAGTTTCTTCTGGAAGATCCTAGTCTTTGACTTCAAATCCTCAACCGCCTTCTCAACCCTCGCTGAATCCAAGGCCAGTATCTTTTCCTCCTCCAATAAAGCAGTGGTCATGGAAATCGCATCAGCAGCCTCCGCCGCCTTATGGATCTTAATTATCTCAAGACGACGGTGAAGCCAGCTCACATTGAATCACAATATCTCACAATTGGAAATCATCTCGTCCCACTTGTGAAGTTTCTGATTCTTGACGTCTCGCAGGTGCATTTGGTTCATTTATTCAATGATCGGTAGCAACCCTGCAACCGTAGTCAAGAGAGTGGGTAGAAAACCTTTCCACACTTCCGTAGTAGAAATATGCCCATAATTTTTCCAGATCTTGGTATACAGAGGTGCATGGCACTTGGGAATGACGAATCCACCAACCATCTCATTGTCTGGGAAAGTGTTAACCAATGGAGCTTCAAACAAGAGTCCATCTGTCGGGTATTCACAGGCGTGGACACTGTCTTCTGTCTCCACGGATTCTGCAGAATCTTCACATGCTCGATTTCCACTATCTTCAACCTCGACCACAGCCACAGACTTTCCACTCCTTCTCCTCCTAGCATCAACAACGACACAAACATCCGCCTATGATGAACGAGGAAGTGTTTCATTTTTCCTGAATTAGACATGGTAAAATTTCAAGGATTATAAGATTGCTTACAGATGATCCAGTCTCAGCAAGAGCCGACCTATACCGGGCGGGAGTTCTCGCAGTTCGCTTGGGCCTTGAATTGTGAGAAGAAGGATTCTTCTGATTATCCTGTAACAAATCATTTTCTACGATCAGTAACCTCAACTGAACGAGACGGAAAAGATGTGCAACTTACCAAGATGGGCGCTTCTACTCCATGTTTCGACTAAAGTCCGTTTTGAGAAGAAGTATTATCAGCAGACATGATATGAGAAGTATGATGATCGAAATTTCCTTTGTGATGAAACTAACTTAGGGATGGAGGAAATATTGACGCAAGTGATAAACCCTAAATCTACAAAGATATATACAAGATACGGCAGGCATTTATCTCCGATTCAGTTACGAGTTTTACTGAAACCCTAAGTCTTGAACAAGGTCAAACTGGAGATGCGGAGTAAAATAGTGCACTGGGGACTGGCCAAGATTAATTGTGATCGGCAAGTCACACGGCCCCATGTACTATACAACTTATGTTTGGATATTTTCATAAGATGAAGAATCACAAGAGTTAAGGGAGATTACAATAAGTTCAGCATGAAGATTGGCTCGGTTTGCTTAATTCAATCAAGAAGAACTCAGTTAATAAAATCTCTCGTTCAAAAGGAAGACCTAAATACTTCAATAAAGTTGTTCGAATGAAGGTATCTACTACGAAGATTGAGAGCATTCAAATACTAAAAAGAAAAAAGAGATCGAAAGTAAAGCTACTCGTCAGATCCATCTGAGTTGTCAGATTCGTCATCACTGTCCTTCTCAGAGTCTTCATCACTATCCTTCTCGGAATCCTCTTCTTCGGAATCACTGTCATGACTATTGGTGACGTCTGGATGAGCATAAAAATCATCATCTGAATTTGAATCTTTTTCCGCTTCAGCTTCAGTGTTCATGGGACTTTCGAATTCTCTGGCACACTGATCAGGCAAACCCCAAGCGGTTTCTTCTTCGAAAGCATCAACATCAGAATCAGAGGGTACCCCGTCCAAGAATTGTCATTTTTCCTCAGCTCTCTGTATTTTGCGCCGGATTCGATCCTTTGTGCGCTGACGAGCATCTTTCTCATCGTCTTCAGCTTTTCTTTTCATGAGTTCGGCGAAAGTAACTCTCCGCTCATTCGAGGGTACCTGGGCTTTGCTCCTTCATCTCAAATTTTCTTAGCTCTCGACTTAGCTACTGGAGCTTTGGGATCTTCGTCAGAACTGGAGGAATAACTACGACTTCTGGAAGCCGGCATTTTCTGAAACCAGGAGCATGGGTTATCGACATGCAAATAGATTCATCCACAAAATGGTAAATCTTAAACTCTTACCTCTTTACAATTTCACTAACAATAGTGATTGTGCCGCAAGAGTTAACACACGAAATCAATTCGTTCCTTGAAATCTGAAATAACCAACAACACTTCATTAGTTCATAAAAAATGATTTTCTCATAAAATCATATACATAATTTTCATAATGTGAACATTCACACAACTGAACCATGATATTTACAATAAGACATGACTTCATCACAAATAAGTTGTATAGTTTGAAGGTTACTCAAAACCCATGTCTTGATTTTACAAAGTAATAATTAATGCAATTTGTTCATATAAATTTTCAGAATTTATCTAATAAGAACAAATCCATGTGAATAAAATATGTCATCATATTTCACATAAGATATGTCATGGCTACATATAAAAAAAAATCTATTTTCCTTCGTATTAGCGTTTTATTAAAAACGAAGGCTTATGCTAGTTTTGTGAAAGCTCACACCTATTGTGGTAAAATACTAATTCTCATGAAAGCTCATAATAAAGTTTTATCACTGGACATAAGTTTACATACATAAAAATATATATGTATATTTTCCTCGAATGAACATTATCCTTTAAAACGAAGTTTATTTCGGTTTTGTGAAAGCTCACATCTATTAAGGTAAAATCTTGGTTCACATGAAAGCTCATACACTAAGTTTTATCACTGGACTTAAGTCCACATATATAAAAAAAAAAATCTCTCATAAATCAGGGGTTTTTATTAGTTTTCAAAACTAACGATCGAACGAACATACGTTTGATAAAATAAGGGTTTTTCCTACAAAACTCACGTTGACATATACACATGTATAGAATTTTAACATGATGGAAGAATGAACAACGCATGAAATCAGCAAATCCTAAAAAAAAAAAAATTCTCGCACCTTGGTCGGCGCCGGCCGGAAGTTGGCCGGACGTGTTATCTCCGGTCGGCGGCTGGTGGTGCTCCGACGAAACCTCCTGTTCTCTACTGCTGCTGTGACGTGAAAAGAGGGAGATGGAGATGATGGTCGGTCGTGTGGGAAGAAATAAAAAATAACAAAGGGATTAATTCCCTTTTATACCTAATTTTATTTCCAAAACCTAATTCCTTAAGGATTTACCTTTTGGGCCCGACCCGTGAATCCTAAACCAACCAAGGTTCCACCATCGAACCAGCGATTCTACACGGTTTTATGTTCACTGGATGATGCTCTATTATGCCACAGAGGTTTCCGCTCGAACCATGGTTTTCTCATTCAGTCGAAATCCGGTAGTATCTTATCTTATGACTAAGTTCGATTACTTATTCTCGTCTGTACCTGGAAAATCACCATTCAATGCTGACTGAGGAATATGACTGTTCCTCACTAAGCAGGGGACTTAATGTAGATGGTGGATTTTCGACAAAGGGTAGAATTGTAAAACTACACTCCAGATTCGGCAACCGGATGAGTATTGAGGCTCATGTCTCTCATTTAAATCATGAAAGCTCATGCCATAAATCTCTGGCTGAGAAGGCTGTCTCTCAAAGTACGTGTAGATGTGTAGTCTCTCAGCTGAGTCCGCGGCATATCTCATGAAAACTGAGCAATTTCAGTAATTACTCCAGATTCGGCAATCGTATGAGTATCGAGACTCATGTCTCTATACATGAAAGCTCATGCCACCTCTGATGGAGAAAGTCTCTCAGAGAAGATGAAGATGTGTAGTCTCTCATCTGAGGCCACGACACATCTCAACTGTATAGAATCGAAAGATTGGGCGGCTCCTAGACAGCATGTCTGCTAGTATAGGGCGACAACGTCTTCGGGATGTAACTAGGTTTTCACCGACTATGCAAGAGGAATATGACACTCCAGCAAGTTCATATTGCTCAACCCGCAGATAATTAATGCTCCTAGACAGGAAGCCCTTCTAGTATAGAGCCAATAATTAATTATCTTAAATCGTCTGAATATCCATCAATATTCTACGAGCCATCGCCTGAATATCCATCAATATTCTACGAGTCATCAATTAATCGCATGAATATCCAGCAATATTCTACGATTCTTCGTTATATTTCGTTACTTCAATCTGTGGTTCTTCCCAGCAGAATTGCACATGTTAGTAATAGATATTCAACGAAACAGGCATCTGAGCATAGAATAAGCCCTGACGAAAATGGTGCAAGTGTAATTAACAGATAATGCACAGACCAACATTTTGAATGAACGAACGAGCATTTTCAGAAATACGAACGAACGAGGAACCTACGCAAAATAGGAAAGGAAAGGAAAATAATAATAATAAAATATTAAGCAAAAGCGCCAGGGGACTAGGCTCACCAGCCGTCCAGTCATGCCGTGACCAGTCCTGCGCCCAATTTTATATTTTATCATATTTTTATTATTTTCACGATCTCATGAAAATCCTCTCGTTCGAGCAAATTTCCTTTATTTCAAAGAAATTATCTAAATCACATGATTTTATCAAAAATAATAAAATTAGGGAAAGGTGTCGCGGGACCGAGCACCATCCGGCCATGTCTTGGTCGTGGCCGGTCCCACACCTCACGTCCCATTATTTTATTATTCTTTCTCAAATTGAGAAAATTCCTTGATTTTATGAATTTTTCCTAAAATCATGAAAATTACCTAGTTTCATGTACTTTTATCTTAATCACATGATTTTGTCAAAAATAATAAAATTAGGGAAAGGTGTCGCGGGACCGCTTGCCGGCCGGTCATGCCTTGGCCGTGGCCGGTCCCACACCTCACGTCCCATTATTTTATTATTCCTTCTCAAATTATGAAAATTCCTTGATTTTATGAATTTTCCCTAAAATTACCTAATTTCATGTATTTTCTCTAAAATCATGGAAAATATTAAAAAATTAGGAAAAACTTGTGGGACCGGGCTCTAGCCGGCCGGCCATGCCCTAGTCGGTTCCACACGCTCATTATTTTATTATTATTTGGTGTTTTGTTTCCTGATTTCATGAAAACTCCCTGATTTCAACAAAATATCTTGGTTTTCAACAAATCCCTTTGATTTTATGAAAATTATCTAAAATCAAACATCAAAATTACATAAAATTGGGAAGAGTTCCTTGGGACCCGCGCTCATTGGCCGCCGGCCATGCCACGACCATTTCCGGTCCCACACTCCCATTCCCTATTTTATATTTTAATTTATGTCTTTCATCTCATGGAAGTTCCCTAATTTCGCCAAACTCTCCAGTTCCATGGAATTTCCCTTAAAACAGAGAAAAATACATAAAATCACATAAAACTGGGAAAAGCATGTGGGACCGCGTGTCAGCCGGCCGACCATGCCCTAGCTGTGGCCGGTCCCACACCTTGTGATTCCATGTTTATTTATTATTTTCATCATCTCATGTATTTTTTCCGGTTTCAGCAAAACCATGGATTTTGCATATTTTCTCCAAATGTTGCTCAAACGTGCACCAGAAAATATCAAAATTCTCAGGACTGAAGTGCGGACATCATGATGACACAGGCACATCCCCTTGACCGACCAAGGGTGACCCTGAGGCTTGCAAACAGCTGGTCCCGCGTGCTTTAATGATTTTAACCTAATTTGCTCAGTTGCTCATATTAGGTTCAAACTCTTTCCAAACAATTGGAAGTTCGCTCAAACGACCATCTACTGGTCCCACGACCACCAAGAGCCGGTCTCATGACCTATTGGCCGGTCCCTCAAATTTTCTACATCGGGTTTTATGATTTGTTGCTCACACGAGCATTATCTCAGTAAATGATTGAACCAGCATTTAATCATTCTTTCACCAACTGGTCCTCAAGAGACTTTGGTGTTTTTGCTCATTCGAGCATTTGGGCGTTATATGGTGAACCCGTCATCCCATGTAGCCGGTTTCATGTGATTTGCAATAAATCATTATCTCGGTAAAATTAGGGTTTTGAATCCAAAGCTTTGCAGAAACGTGATTCTGAGCAGATTCGAACACTCTGATAATTTTATGTTGATTCCATGATTAACATTCATATTTATTTTGCTCGACTCAGCAGTCAGTAACTTAAATTAATATTTTATTTGGTTCAGCTACCAAAAATTCATCAAAAGAACAATATTTGTTCAAACTAGCAATATTTGCTCGAACGGACCGACAACATTTACTCAATTAGCAATATTCGCTCAGACTAGCAATATTTTCTCAAATCAAAGAATATTGGTTCAACTATCAATATCCAACAATCTAGCAACACAATTTTGCTCGTCTTAGGTTACAATGATACCTCGTCCCAGCAGACACGTTAAATTCATGAGTTTCAGAACATTTGCTAATCATGTTCAACTCAGCGCTACATGGACTCATCGTCCCATAAAGTCAGCAACTGACTCCACAATCACGAGATTTCAATCGTGTCACATGGGGGGATCTTAACTAGGGTTTTGGTCTGGCGGTTTACGGCACGTGTGTTTACCCACGATGAGAATGTGAGCAAGTCGTGCAATCAGTTGGAAGAGTCAGCAAAGTAGTGGGTGGAAAGTTAACCAAGTCTCCGCACGATGAGTAATTGGTTTTAACACGATTTCCCCATTTCCCATTCTCTGATTCCAGCAACTGTCACACTTCATGGGATCATGGTATTTTCAACTCCGGCATTATAAAATGTCCTTGAATCCTGATTGAAAGACAACAGTTTTCGAACATTCGAACAACATTCGCTAAAACGAGCAATTTTTCATTAAAGTTCATACATACAATCTTTCGTCTATACGAACTCACAGAAATTACTCTCAATTGAGCAAAAATTCAATCATTCAGAGCATTTTCACGCTGAATTCAGCACACCTACAATCTCAGATCACCATTGATCTCACGCATTTCTCAGCTTCCCTCCTACAGATCAACCCATCCTATCTTGTGACCGAATTGACTATGGAACGACCATTGTTCTTGGTTTAGGCCGGGGTCTTACAGATTGATCTCTCGAACTTAAAGCACTCCCTTCTTGCAGTGCATCTGTGTGAGGTTCAACATTTCGCTCGGTTCAAGGAGTCTCCACACGGTCGACTCTTCAATTCCGCAAAAACCAGCAAATCTTTTTTCCCCACTCACACCAAGTATAAGAAGGTGCGTTCCCGAATCAGAATTTAATTCTATTTTGTCTTTTTGCCACTCATATTCTTGTGGAGGACACTTTGGGAGCAAGAGATCCGCTCTCAAGGTACTAGAATGTGGTTTCTTTTGGCCAACTTTGTTTAAGGATGCGCATGCATTTTGTATCACATGTGATAGGTGCCAAAGAACAGGAAATCTAGGTGCTCAAAATCAAATGCCACAAACTATTATTCAATTTGTTGAGGTTTTTGATGTATGGGGAATTGATTTTATGGGCCCTTTTGTCAATTCTAGTGGGAATTATTATATCTTGCTTGCTGTGGATTATGTCTCGAAATGGGTGGAAGCTAAGGCCATCCCAACTAGTGATTCTAAAGTTGTTTCAGATTTTGTGCAAGCGAATATATTTGCAAGGTTTGGAATTCCAAAGGCTATAATTAGAGATGGAGGTTCACACTTCAAAAACAGGTTCTTGCAAAGCTTGTTAAGGAAGTACAATGTGTCGCATAGGATTGCAACACCCTACCATCCACAAACAAATGGACAAGACGAGGTTTCTAACCGAGAGGTGAAATACATTCTTGAGAAGACGGTGAATCCAACAAGGAAAGATTGGAGCATGCGACTCAATGATGCTTTGTGGGCGTATAGAATCGCATACAAGACACCTATTTGGATGTCTCCCTTTAGGCTTGTGTATGGTAAACCTTGTCACTTACCCGTGGAAATTGAGCATAAGGCGTTTTGGGCTATTAAGAAATGCAATATGGATTTGGATGGTGCTGGAAGGCAAAGGAAGTTACAACTTCAAGAGTTAGAGGAGATTCGCAATGATGCATTTGAAAGCTCACGGATTTACAAAGAAAAGACTAAAGCATTTCATGATAGTATGATTACAAAGAAACAATTTTGCATTGGGCAGAAAGTGCTTTTGTTTAATTCTCGTTTGCAATTATTTCCGGGTAAATTAAGGTCACGTTGGATTGGACCTTTTATTGTGACTAATGTGTTTTCTCATGGTGCAGTGGAAGTTCGTAGTTTAGCTAGAGGAAATGAACTTAAACTAAATGGGAACCGGTTGAAACCATACTATGAGAACTTCTCTTCGGAAGTCGTGGAAGGAGTTAACCTTGTGGAAGTACTCCCTCTGGAGGAGCCTTAGCAAGCAAGGAGATAGTCGGGCTGACGAATTTAAACCAAGCGCTTAGTGGGAGGCAACCGACCGGTTTTGTATCTTTATCTTTTTATTTTTAAGTATTTTATCTTTGTTTTTGAATATTACTTTCGGAATTTCCCACCTTGAACTTTACTTTGAATTCTACATTGAGGACAATGTAGAGTTTAAGTGTGGGGGAGCATTTATATGTTTGTATAGTTAGTTGATTTGATGCCTTTAGTGAAAAAATTAGAAAAAAACAGAATACAAAATAGATAAAGAAAGAAAAAACGAAAGAAAAAAATATGATAAACTCCTAAGTCTAGCAACTTGTGCATTACACCATTGGAAACATTGTGGTTGTAGGAGTTGAGGAACCCATTAGTAGAGTCTTTTCATATGAAAATGAACAAAATATAAGAATAAATAATATGTTAGTTGTCACCATATCTCGGAGTCGTCACCATATCACGTTCTATTTTTATTTTTTCCATATTTATCTATTGTTTCTCTAAGTGAATTGGTGGGGCACGAACATCGAATTGTTATCACTGCTAGGATAAAATAGAGTGACTGAGTCGCTACAAAAAAAAAGAAAAAAAAAAGAGACCGACCAATTGACCAAAAGGAATAAATATGACACTTGGATAAAGCAATATGTGTGTGTTCTCCCTGTCTCCGTCGCCTAAGCAAGCGTGGAGTGCAGGATCCAAGGAACTATCATATAATCTGCTGACAAGAAACATGCGCTTGGATCCGCAAGATCCAATCATGATGTCATCAAAAAAAAAATATTGAACAAAAGGAAAAAAAAATTATTGTGTTGAATAAAATCAATCGTTGGTTCCCTTGTATATGCCAGTGAATTGATCTAGAATTAAGTTTGTCGACCGCTGGTTCCCTTGTATACGCCAGCCGTGTTGATATTAGTATTCGGACCAATAGCTCAATCCAATAGGGTTTTTAGGTTTTTTTTGGCAGTGACCTTCAGACAGATATGGGAAACACCGTTCACCTTAGTCAACAGTTCGCCACCATCTACTTTCTATATCCATCTTCTTAATCTTTTCATGTGATTGTGGTTGATTAGATTCCGAGTTTTGTGGTTGTGTTCAACTCTCTGATTAAGCTATTTTATTAATTTATGAGTGAATTGGATTCGAAAGTGGGTACTTCCTCCTGCAATCATTGATTGTATGTCATCGAATAAAAAAAATTTAGTGTCATTAAATTGTCACAAGTAACTGGATTTTGGAAGAAAAGGTTTTGTAGGTAGACCTCTTGTAAACCTTCACGAGACTATAACTCGTCCACTAGAGACACCTAGGGGTTCAAAGGCCTGTTATTCATGCTAAGAGTAACCGTATCCTCGGCGACATGGAGTTGTTTGTACGTTTTATAATTATTTTGTTTGATTTGCTCGAGGACTAGCAAAGTCTAAGTGTGGGGGAATTTGATAGGTGTCTAAAACACCTAATTTTATATCTAGTATTTATGCTTTCTTTGCTAAGTTTTCTTGTAAATTACGTATCTTATGTTTGTTTTTGAGTATTTAAGTACTTTGGAGTCATTTGGAACAAAAGAAGAAGAACAAGGCAAAAAGATACAAATGGTGTTGGAGGCGAACTACTTCTCATGATTTGTTTTATTTCTTCATCTATGTCTGAAAAGCATGTCGGTTTTAGTGATGAAAATTATCTATCTGAAAAATACGACAACTTTAGTGTTGAATTGAAATTGAAGAGAGAAAGTGAATCTGAGAAGTAAGAGGCGGATGCTGTTGGTAAAAGAATTCAAGAGAAGAAAGGAGCGTTCAATTTGAGCAAAAAGAGCAAAAATTGTCATTTCATGGGCGAACACTATCTAGAGCCCAGTCAAGGTTAAGGGGCTACCACTTGTATTACTAGATACACCCAGAAGAGTTACTCAAGGCACCCAATCTGGGGGTGGTTCTTATGACTGGGGTGTACCAATCCGGCCCAATTTATAACCCTAAATTTGAGAAATGTTTCTCATTCATTCCAATTTGAAAACCAGAAATTAAGTAGAAGTAAAAGAAGTAGCTGATGTATCTGTGAGGCTCGAGATCCAGAGAAGATGATCGTGATACTGCTGTTGGTCTCAAGGGTTTACTGATGAGTTGAAAATCGAGAGAAGAGGAAACTCACAGATCTGTTGATTGAGATAACAATGAAGAAATTAGGGTTCATCTTTGTAATTTAAGAGAAGATCGATGATGAAATTGATTGTGGTTGAGATCCGAGAGATGTATAAAGATGGGTTCCTGTTGGTTTCGAAATTGGATTGAATTTGGTTAAGAATTGAGACGCTGCTGCTGTGTTCAAATCCCTGAGAAGACAAGATGTTGGTGCTATTGATAGTCACTGCTAAGAGATCGAATTTGGGGATTAAAAGGGGTTTAATGGATGGAGTTAAAACAAGATTTTGAAGCTGCAAATAATGGGTTATGTGTTGGTGGTGGTTGCAGCTATTACAAAGAAAGATGGGTTTGAGTTGATTAGGAATTGGCAGTGGTGTTGAGATTGAATCTGAGATAGGGAAAGAATGGTGGTGTTGTTGATGCTTGAGATGGAATTCAGATGAGTATGAGATGCAGATGCAAAGATGGGGTTGAAACTGTTACGGAGAGGATGAAATTGAGATGGGTATGGACTAAATATGTTGCAGTTCAACTCAAGAATTGAGTAGCAGATGCAGATGGGTTTTGCGGTAGAGCATAATAGAAGAACACATGACGGAAATTAAGTTGGATATAATTCAGAGATGGGGTTTGTTGGTGGATGAATTGGGAGTTGCTGCTGCAAGTAATGGAACCGGTGATGAAAAGAAGGCTGAGTTGTTGTTGATTGCAAGGAGGAATGAAGCTGCAGGGATGAGCTAAATGGGTTTACAGGGTTGTGGTTGGATTCATTGAAGATGCAGCTGAACAAGGTATTGGAATAAGCTGTCTGAAGCAGCAAATGTGGTGAATGAATGTAAATGAATAGCTGTGTGTGTGTTGGATTCAGGCTACAATGAAGATGGATCAGGTGATGTTAGCAACAAGTTGCAACTGAGACTTGTGTTGGTAAGCAATGGATGGATGAGAATGGGAAGGCAGTGTTGGTGGTTGTTGTAACCTGGATTTATGGGGTGTTTAGATGAATGTTTAGGACATGGATGAACAGCTGCAGAGTGCAGTAGAGTTGACGTGGTGGTTGATGTGTGCAGAGTTAGTTCTTGGTGTATGAACTGAAGTGCAGGATGGGGTCTGTATTGGTTGTATACAGGGAAGTGGAAGAGCTAATGTTGTTGCTGGTGGCAATGCAGTGGTGGAATGCCTCACAGAGTAGCAGTGAAGAGGTGATTGTGGAATGATGAAAATGAGAGAGCTTGAAGAACTACAAGAGAGAGCTGCAGTTGGTGTTTGTGAGATGATGGTTTTGATACTGCAATGGATCTAAGATGGCATTGAACTACAGCAGCTGTTGCTAAATGATGGGATTGTTGCAGTGAGCATATGTAGTTGGGAAGTGCAGGCAGCAGCTATTATTTCTGGCAATGTGGCAATGATGCACAATCATTGTGCAGCAGAAGATATGGCTGGCAGTATGGCAGTGATGCACAATCATTGTGCAGCATCACTCAAGCCAATGCAAATGGCTTATGCCATGGCAATTCAATTAAGTCAGCCCAGTTAGCTCACCTATAGCTGACTAGGGCTGACTCATGATTTGACCCGGTTGACTCAGTACTTTGACTGAGTTGACTCGTCTGACTTTGACCGTTTTGACCCAGTTTGACCGGTGACCGGGCGGACTTTGCCGGTCACCTGAGACACTATTCCGTCCAACTTCCGCCCATTTCCGCCGACGTTTTGGTAGAGTTTCTACATAGGTTTTTCTCACTTTTGGGCCACGTGGATTTTCATCTAATGGACTTTGAAGATTAGACCTAATTTTGGAATAAGAGGAGCTATAAAAGAGAAGACTTCTACAACTTTTTGGAATGACGTATTCTACTTGGAGCTTTGGAGATATCCGCAACTAGGGTTTGCTTTCGCATTTACTTTTTATCTTCTTTATTTGATTATTGATTATTGATTATGATGAACTCCATAGCTATGAGTAGCTAAATTTAATATTATTGGTTAAGGATGTAGTCCTATATCTAAAACTTGTGCTTGATTAATGTATTAGTTTTCTCTCTTGATTATCGTTCAAATCTTTATTGTTTTTGATAATCACATGATTGATGTATTGTGATAGGACTTAGATGTTTGGTTAATTAAGCGGCCAATTAGTTGAACTTGCATCCTTGTCCATAGCTATTTTAGGGTTTTTCATCAAACGATAACCCTAAATAGAAGAGCATGATATGATTATGGTTTGTAGTGATACACTCTTGTAATCATATCTAGAGTTTGACCTTTGTCCGAATTGTCATGCGCAATGTATGAAAATTGCATTGATTAGCCTATTTTCACAACTTAATGCTCCTGAGAATTGAACTTAATTAGCGCAAGGCGTTAAGTTATTCTTTAGGTAGAATTCACATACGCAGCTCTAATGTGTGTGTTGATGAACTTAGGAAATTAATAGATTATCTTGCTCTCTTGATTCTCTAGGCTTTTGATAATTAAAGAGATTAAATTGTAATTCTAATCATGTATGCAAGCACTTGTTTAAGATAGAAGATGAACCCCTTGACCAATATCTTTCTCTCATTGACTACAATCTACTATTTACTTTGCTTTTGATTTACTTTTATTGCTTACTTAAAAATCAGAAATCCCCCCAATTGGTTATTTTAAGAAATTGAATACATAATAACTATAATTGCCTATCTGTGGAAACGAACTCTTTCTTATCATATACTTTAGGAAAGTGAATTTATTTTTGACGTATACGACCGCGATCACCATGGAACTTTGGTAACTCTCTAAGCAACCCCGGCTTGATCTCGAACGTTGAGTTTGTCTCAATACACCACCGTTGTGCATCAAGCCTATGAGAAGCCAAGTCCTTGAGTGTACGATTTGCATCACCCATTGCTTCTTCTTCTTCTTCAACTAGTGATTCTTCTACAAATGGAACCTCTTGTTCTTCTTCTAGTTGTAACTCTTCTTCAACTTCTAACTCTTGTTCTTCCGTTGTGTCTTGATTTGGTTGGAGTATTGTGCCTCTTCGAGTAGCTATCACGCACCTTGGATAATTCCAATCTTTAGAAGCCAAGGATTAGGTACCTGCAAAACAATTCTCGCAAACAAGTGAGAAACAAGACTAGAAACAAAAAGCAAATATGAAAGCAGAAATGATGATAAGAAACTAAAAACTTAATAACGCGCCGTATGCCTCCCCGGCAACGGCGCCAAAATTTGATCGTTGTCGTATGCGTCAAAAATAATATTACTTTCTCACAACTTAAAATATATAATATAGCAAGGGTAAGAAAGGATCGTTCCCACAGAGAGGCTTTTGTTGTTATAAAGTTTCAGTTTCTTAGTAACCAAGGGGGAGATTTTTGTTTTAGCAAAGCAATAAAAGTAATTGAAAGCAATAAAATAATTTGAATAATCAATAAGGAGAAGATATTGGTCACGGGATAGTATCATTCACAAACATGTATTTTCATCAATGACTAGAATTGATATTTTAATCTCTCATTTATCAAAAGTCCTAGGATATCTTGATCGCAAGAGTATCCCGTTTATTTCCCGATTTTATCACAAACAACATTAAAAGATGCTATTGCGAAATCTACTTAGAAAACAACCTAAAGTGTAAAAGCACAATTAAGTTTAACTCCCTAAGAGCAATAAGTTCTATGAAATAAGACTAAATAATGCAAACAAACGTGTAAAAGCACTAATTCGTTTTAACAAAGGTTATGATTCATATGTGACTAGTATGATATATCACTACAAGCACTACTCACATTTATGCTACTTGTAATCAGGAATTTATCACTTTTTCGTATAGTAAAACCTAATCTAGCAATAGATATGAAGACCAATCTAATTGATTGCGGACTCAATGAAACTAGCACCCAAATCATGCAACAATATAAACCATGAATCATTAACAACAAAGTTGAGACAAAACTAATTCATTGAATCAAATATCATTTGTGAAATCCACTTTATCCCATAACCAATAATAGTATTTAGCTACTCATAGCTTTTGAGTTCATCATAATCATAATCACAAATGAATTGAAGAAGATGGAAAATAAACGAAAGCAAACCCTAGTCGTCGCTCTCCAAAACTCCAAGTAGAAAATACGTAATCCCCCAAGAGGTAGAAACTGTAGATTTTCATCTTTCCATAACAAGGTCAATTCTCCAATCCAAAGTCCATCACCAAAAATTCCACCAAGCCCATATTGTAGAAAATACCCATGTAGAAAATGGCCCAGTAAAATTCTTAGCCAAAAGATAGTGGCCGGAAAACCGGGGTCACCGGCCGGAAATTGGCTGGGAAATATATCTCAGGTGACCGGCAAAGTCCACCCGGTCAACGAGTCAAGTCGGTCAAGCTCAGTGAGTCACACTGAGTCAAGACTGATTCAAATCAGCTGATTCCATGAGTCAGAACCGAGTCAGCTAGTCAAGTGAGCTAACTGGGCTGACTTGTATGAGTTAGTGTTGGCCAAGACCATTGCATAGGCCTGAACTGTGCAGCACAATCATTGTGCATCACTAGTGCACTTCCAACCATAATGGCTAGACATTCCTTGCACATCTGCATCATCAGATAATCCAGAAAGCAACCACTACATCTTGTAGCTTCATCTCAGTCCCCCTCAGTGCAGTTACGCTTCATATCCTCCATGAAAAGTCCATAGGACCCTGGAACAACACCATTACAGATGCAAAACCAACTCTGCAATTCAGGATAGCTGCATCATTACCAGCATCAATCTCAACATCTAGTCCCATCAACACTCTACCAAATCCATCTCCAACTGCAACCTTCCATTCATCTATCTTCTCAGACATTAATCTCAAGCTTAACCGCCACCAAACTGTCACAACCATCGCCAATTCTTTGCTTATCTTAGCTCATTATATCAACACCAACTACTCCAGCTGAAAGTCATTACCAACTCCTGCATCTCAAGGCTAAAGCAGCAATTCCAACATCAAGCCAACACTTCCCATTAGCTCTAGCACCTGAACTTCCATTAGTTTGCCAATCCCATCACCTGCGTACCAATTTGTACCTGATTCCTAAACATACATCTATGAAATTCAGGCCATTTAAACTCCAGAGCAATTCCCTCTTCACCATCTGAATCACACATTTTCACCAGCTTCACACTGGTAACCTCCATAAGCACCATACTTCCATTCTCATGCACAAACCTGCAACGCTCATTTGAGTCTTATTGCGACAACAAAACCTTCAAGCACAATTGCAGCAACACCAACTCCCATTCTCACCAAAACGGCAGCTTCATCCATTCTCCATTTGTCTGTTCCATTGCCACCATATTTTCGTCTTCAGTTCATCACCATCCTTTCATGGCAGTGACCACCAATATACATCCTGAGTAACATTGTAGATGAGGAAAAACGATTTGCTGGTTTTTAAAGAATTGATGAGACGACCGTATGGAGGAGACTCCTCGAACCGAGCGAAATGTTAAACCTCACACAGATGCACCGCTTTAAAGGGGGTGCTTTAGATTCGAGAGATCAATCTATAGTACTCCGACCTAAATCAAGACAATGACCGTTCCAGAGTAAATTCGGTCACAAGAGAGGATGGGTTGATCTGTAGGAGGGAAGCTGGGAAATATATGGAATCAATGGTAATCAAAGATTGTGGAATATTTGATCATGTGATGAATTGTTGCTCATGTGATGAATTGTTGAATATTTGATGAATTGTTGCTCATGTGATGAATTGTTGAATATTTGATCGTCTGAGCAAGTGTTGCTCATCTGATGAATTTTTGGCAGCGTGACCAAAATATTAATTAAAGTGCTGGTTATTGAACCGAGCATAATTAATAAGATTAATGACCATGATGTCGTCGTCAAATTATTAAGGTTGGAATCTGGAATGATGATCCTTGGATTCAGAAACCCTAATTTGATCAATTGATGATCAATTCATGGTTCGTCAGAATTTTAACCATGGAACGAAAGAGGGAGCGACTACATGGGACCGCGGATCAACCATGTAGTGTCCATATGCTCACGTGAGCAAATACAAAGAACTCCTGAAGAGTTGACGATTTGTTGGTGAAAGAATGATTAAATGCTGGTTTAATCATTTATTCGAAAATGCTCGTCTGAGCCTTAGGTGAGAAAACCTAATTAATTATGACGGAGTGAGGGACCGACCATGGGGTCATGAAACCGTCCCTGGGTAGTCACGTGACCGCCTGACGATCACTTCATGAAAATCCAAAGTGTTTGGAAGAGTTTTGGACCTAATACGAGCAATTGTGCAAATTAGGTCAAAACTGTGAAAATTGATTGGACCGGCTTCCGTGAGCCAAAGAGCTAAACTTGGTCGGTCAAGATAGCTTGCTCATGTCCCCAAGGCGTCCGCGTCTCAGTCCTGAGAATTTTGATATTTTCTGGCGTGCAATTGAGCATTCATTCGAGAAAATATGCCAAAATTAGGGTTTCGACGAAACTGAGGAAAACACCATGAGATGATGAAAAATAATTATAAAATAAGGAATGAGGAGGCGTGGGACCGCCTGGTCAAGGCATGGTCGGCCGGTCGTGACCAAGGTCCCGTGGTGCCTTTTCCTTAATTTTATAGTATTTTGATGATTTTATGAAAAATTCATGAATTTTGAGAAATTTGATGAATTTAGGGAGTTTCCATGAATTGAAGGAGTTTTCATGAGTTCAAGGAAGAAAAATATTAAAATAATAAAAACACGGGCATGCGGGACCATGGAGGCATGGCCGGACGGCTATGGACCGGTCCCACGAGTTTTTCATAATTTTTTTAATATTTTTAGGTATTTTTGAGGATTTGAGGGAATTTTTCCTAATTTGAGAGAAATACCATAAAATCAAGGAATTTGATGAATTCAAGGAAAAATAGGAAAAATAATAATAAAATAATAAAGCAAAGGGCGTGTGGGACCGGCTAGGGCATGGCCGGCCGGCTAGTGGCCCGGTCCCACAAGTTTTCATAATTTTATTTTATTTTATTATTATATGATGACTTGTGCAAAAAATACCATGAAATCAAGGAGTTTTTTCATGAAATTAGAGAAATAATAATAATAATAATAATAATAATAATAATAATAATAAGGAACCGTGGGGTGTGGGGTCGGCTGGGACCAAGGCATGGCCGGTTAGCCAATGGTCACGCCCCACACTTTTTTCCTTAATTTTATATTATTTGTTATGGATTTATGGAAGTACCATGAAACCGAGGAGCTTCCTCGAGACGAAGGAGATTTGATCAGATGAGAGAATTTTCATCAAATCATGGAAAATAATAAAAATGTATTAAAAATATAAAACTGGCGTGGAACTGACCACGGCATGGTCGGTAGGTCGTGTGTCCGTGTTCCCAGCACCTTGGTCAATATTTTTAATTATTTATTATTTTCTTCCCTATTTTGCATAGGTTCATCGTTTCGTTGTATTTTGAAATACTCGTTCGTGCGGTGATTGTTAGTGTACCGTTTGAATCAGGGCTTACTTAGAGATAGCTCAGACGCCCGGTTGTTGATTATTTATTACTAATTGTGGAATTTAGTGGAGAATAATTCACAAAACTGAGTAATAAGATGTTTATTATTAATTCATAGGATCAGCTGAGGATTCGACTACGAATTCAGAATAATAAAGTGAGCATTTCCATTCCATGGGATCGTAGATTCGACCATAGAATCGGAGTAATTAAGATTTATCTATTACCATTTATGAGACCAGTTGTGGATTTGATCATGAAATCGGAGTAATGAGATAATATAGTTATGGATATTCTATGAGATCAAGCCGTGGATTCGATCATATAATCAGAAAAATTGTTTATTGCCATTCCGTGGGACCAGTTGCAGATTCGACCATGGAATAGGAGAAATTGTTATTGCCATTCCATGGGGCCAGTCATGGATTCGACCATGGAATAGGAGCAATTGTTATTGCCATTCCATGGGACCAGTCGCGGATTCGACCATGGAATAGGAGCAATTGTAATTAGGAATAATTAACTTTGTGGATCTATACTAGCAGAGCAAGCTGTCTAGGAGCATTAATTATCCCGATATGAGATTGTCGGTAAGTCATATCCTTTATATAGTCAGGGTAAACTCGTTGTTTGTTCCTGAAGACGTTATCGCTCTATACTAGCAGAGCAAGCTGTCTAGGAGCCGTCCATCTCGTGATACTATATAGAAATAATCACTGAAAGTGTTCAGTATTCATGAGATATGCCGTTGTCCAGTCGTGAGACTACATATCTACATGTACTCTGAGAGAAAGTACTCTCCGTTGAGAATTCGATGAGAGACCCGTGTCTCAATACTCACGTATGATTGCTGGATCAGAGCTTCATATAATTATGAGTTTACGATTTTATCCCTTGTCGAAAATCCACCATCTACATTAAGTCCCCTGCTTACTGAGGAAAGCTGTGTTCCTCAGTCATCATTAAATGGTGATTTTCCGGCCATAAATAATACCAGTAATTGAACTTAGTCGTAAGTTGAGACGTTACCGGATTCAGAGAGCATGAGCAAACCACGACTTGATGAAGGCTTCAATGTCATGATTGGAGCGTCGTTTGATGAGCATAAATTGGTGTTGAACCGTTGGTTTGGACGACGAGTCCGTGGTTGGTTAGGATTCGCGGGTCCGGCCCAATAAGGAAATCCTTAGAAAATTAGGTTTTGGAAGTAAAAATTAGCATAAAAGGGATTAACCCTCCTATTTTTTTTCACGACCAGCTCCTCATCACCTCTCCATCTTCACGAGCAGGAGAAGTTGAATTTTCGCCGCCGCCCGATCCACCTGCCGCCGCCAGTCGCCGTCGTTGCCGCCGTCGACCAATTTTCGGCCGGCGCTCCCAGGTACGTTTTTTTTTGATGTTTGCTGATTCTATGACCTTCATGAATTGTTCATGCCTTTTTTTAATGATGTTGGTTTGTTTACGTAGTAGTAATCTTTGATCTTCCAGTTCCAGAAAATGTCGACCAACAATAGCAGCAATTACGATTACTGGTATTCCTCTTCTTCCTATGGCTCTTATGATGAGGATTCCGACGCTCCTATAGCGAAATCAAAGGCTAGGGTTACCCATGAAGGGGAGAAGCCTAATGTTCCCTTGGGTGAGCGAAGAGTCTCTTTTGCTGAACTCAAGAAAAGAGGAGCTGAAAATAAAAAGGAGGATGCACGTCAACGTGAGAAAGATCGCACCCGGCGTAAGAGACAAAGGGTTGAGGAGAAGCGTCGATTCTTGGATGGAGTGCCTTCTGATTCTGATGCTGATGCTTCTGAAGAAGAGATCACATGGGAACCATCCGAGCGTTACATCAAGCCTGATCGATATGAAAGAGAGCATCAGAGGATGATGAATAAAATTGAAGCTGAAGCTGCAACAGAAGATGACTCGGATTCAGATGATGATGATGTTATTTTCCGTCCACCGGAGTTCACCAATGATCCTGATAGTGACTCTGAAGAAGATGATTCCGAGAAGGACAATGACGATGAAGCTGACAATTCGGATGAGTCCGATGAGTAGTTTTACTTCCATCTTCTTGTAGATGGTAGAGCATTCCATTTTTAGTCTTCATAGTAGATATCTTTCTTTTTGACTGTTTAAACGACTTTATTTCAATTAGACTTTTCTTCTGAATGATGAACGTTTTGTTAACGTCGATTTCTTCTAATCCATGACATGGACCGATGCCCATATATCCAAATTCATCATGACTTGTCGATTTTCATGAGAAATAACATAACAAACGACCGAGAATTAATGACGTGTACAAGGTGCGTGGCCTATCCTTTGACCCGTGATGTTCAGTCCCCAGTGTGTTATTTTTCTCCGTGTCTCCGGTATCGATCTTTGAAGTCTAGGGTTTCAGTGGAACTCGTAACTGAGTTGACTACATAACTATGGCCTGATATATATATATCCTCAAGACTCCAAATCTATGATCCACGCAAATATTTCTTCCATTCCTGAGTCAGTTTCATCGTGCAGAGAAGTTTTGATCCTACCTCCTTGTCGTCATGTCGAGCAATAGCATTTCTTCTCAAGATGATCTTCAGTCGAAGCGTGAAATGGCAACGTCTATCTCAGTAAGTTGTACACTTCTTCTCCTTTCTTGTCTCTGTTCGATTGTTGATCACAAGAAAATTATTTGTTGTGGGACTGTAAGAAGAATACTACTCATCATAATACAAGGCCTAAGCGGACTGTTAGATCTCCTGCCCGGTATGGATCAGCTCGTGCTGAAGCTGGATCGTCTGTAAGTAAACTTATGACTCTTAAGATTGTACTGAGTCCCGGGATTAACACTCTTTCATTTCATCATAGGCGGATGTCCGTGTCTTCGTCGACGCTAGACGAAGAAAGAGTGGAAAGTCTGTGACCGTGGTTGAGGTCGAGGAAAGCAGCAACCAGGCATGTGAAGATTCTGCAGGATCCGTGGAGACCGGAGACGGTGTCCATGCTCGTGAATACCCAACCGCTGGACTTTTATTTGAAGCCCCATTGATTAATACCTTCCCAAACAATGAAATGGTCGGCGGATTCGTGGTTCCCAAATGTCATGTATCTCTGTATACCAAGATCTGGAAGAAGTATGGTCATATTGCCACCAAAGAAGTGTGGAAAGGTTTTCTTCCAACCCTTTTAACCACGGTAGCGGGGTTATTTCCGATCATCGAAGAAATGAATCAGATGCACTTGCGAGACGTCAAAAACCATGAGCTGCACCAATGGGATGAAATGATCTCGAATTGTGAGATATTGCGATTCAATGTAAGCTGGCTCCGTCGTCGTCTTGAGATAATCAAGGTTCATAAGGCGGCAGAGGCTGCTGATGCAATTTCCATGAATGCAGCTTTACTGGATGAGGAGAGGATACTGGCTCTGGAGTCAGCAAGGGTTGAGAAAGCGGTCGAAGACTTGAAGGCAAAGACCAAGATTTTTCAGAAGAAGCTTGACGAGGCTTCTTACAGGGATTATCCGTTGCTGGATGGTTTGCTCTGAGTGAGCATTTGTGGTTTTTTTTTTGAGTAAATCTGAGTTTCTAGTTAGGTGAAACAGTTGATCATGGTATGAACGAATTTTGCTCATTTTGAAATGTTTAATGAACAAAGGAGCATTCGCATGCTCTTTGGAGGAATGAAATTACATTTTTGAAAATGCTTGAAATGATGAAGAGGTAGTTTGTTTCATGGATCAGGCATAATAAGCTTTGAGCCATTTGCCATTGATGATGTTTCCTTCCTTTCCTCCATTGATTGCTAAAATTTTGTAGTATCCGCTAGACACTGCTTTGATAACAACATATGGCCCTTCCCATTTAGGAGAGAACTTAGGAGCGGACATGTCTTGTTGAATGTGCTTTGCCGTCTTTAATACCAAATCTCCTACTTGAAATGTTCGAGGTCTTACCATTTTGTTGTAGGCTCTGGAGATCCTCTGTTTGTAAGCTTCCACATATTTTTCCACCTTGGTTCTCCTTGATTCCAGCATATCTAGCTCAGCGATTCTTGATCTGGAGATTTCGGCCTCATCCCATTGTACACCACTGGATGCTGCAATCCTGGCTGAGGGAACTTTGATTTCTGCTGGAAGTATGGCTGCTCCATAGACAAGGGAATATGGCGAAGTACCGATCGAGCTCCTTGGTGCAGTTCTGTAAGCCCATAGAGCCATGGGTAATTTCTCATGCCATGATCGAGGATTGTCATGAATCGTCCGACTGATAATCCTGACCAAAGTCTTGTTGGTACTTTCTGCTTGACCATTTCCTTGTGGATAGTAAGGCGTGGAGAAGATTTTTTGATCCCATATTTATTGAGCAGCTTCTCAACATCTTGATTGGCAAAAGGAGTTCCGTTATCTGTGATGATATGCTTAGGAACTCCGAATCTGCATATTATGTGCTCTTTGATGAAGGCGGCAATCGTAACTCCAGTGGTGCTTCGAAGAGGAATAGCTTCGACCCACTTGGTGAAGTACTCTGTCGCTGAGTGATGATGTATTCATGTTGTTTTGAAGATGCTGGATTGATCTTCCCAATGATATCTAGTCCCCAGCTGTAGAAAGGCCACGGACTATTCACAGAATTCAATGAGACAAGGAGTGTGGATGAGATTACCATGGTTTGGCATTGGTGACACCTCTGAACGTGTGCGGCTGCATCATCTTCCATGGTTGGCCAATAATATTTCTCATGAATTTGAAGAAATAGTTTCTCTTTCCTTGATGTTCTCCATCATGTACTTCCTTCAGGATTGTAGGGATTTCATGTTCGGCTAAGCACCTAGTAAATTTCCACCAAAGCTTTTGCGGTATAAGATCCCATCGATGGAAGAATCTCTTAGCTTTCTGAATGAGTTTGACTGCTTGCTTCTTTTCCAGTGGTAGTTCGTTGTCCCGAGGTATTTGATGTAAGGCTCCCTCCAGTCCCCAGTGTGGTGGATCGTCAAAACCTCCAAGTGATGAGGAGGTGTTTGGAAATCAGGACAAGATCCTTGTAAAGCTCTCGACTGAGTCTCCATGGATGGCCAGTAGTACCCCATTCTTTGAAGCTTTCTGTAAAGTGTTACCACTAACGTTTGCCCACAGACTTCCTCATGTATGCGCTTGAGCTGTTCTTCCGCTTCGTCGCTCCCAAGACATCGTGATAGAGATCCATCAGGGTTTCGATATATCCCTCCATGAAGCAAGAAGTAGTTTTCAATTCCTTGAGGCTGACTTGGCCTTCTGAAATAGAGCTGCTCAATTCATGAATGATGGGTGCTCGCCAATCGTTCGCTGGAATGTCTTCGATCTGAGTGAGCCAAGTGATGATACACACGTTCTGTACAGTGATCGTTTTCTGTGCTCCTTCGAATTGCATCTTGGAGGCGAGAGTTTCTAGGCAATCAGCATGCCTATTGTTAGTCCGTCCAGTATGGACGATCGTTGCGTCAGCAAAATAGGTCAACAGTCGCTGAGCTTCGGTTCTGAATGGAGCAAGTGTGATTTCTTTGAGAGAATACGTTCCATTCATCTGGTTGACCAATAATTTTGAATCTCCCCTTATCTCGAGGGTGTGTTGCTCCTGCTTGCTTGGCCAAGGATAATCCTAATAGGAAGGCTTCATATTCCGCTGAGTTGTTGGTGCAGTGGAAATCCAACTTGAACGAATGTGAGAAAACTTCACCAGATGGAGACACCACACTATGCGCTCCTCCGGTGTCACTACTAGGGGTGGCAGATCCATCAAAGTATAGAAGCCATGTTTCTTCCTTGATGACCAAGATGTCTGGGAATTCGCCGGTACTTCTTCATGTAGTGTTGTTGTGTCTTCCCCTGGAAAAGCGGCGAGCAAGTCTGCGACCGCTTGACCTTTGATGGCTTTAGGTGGCGTGCAAGCTATGTCAAATTCTGACATCTGGAGTAGCCACTTCGCTGGTCTTCCTATCAAGGCTGGCTTTGATAGCAAGAACTTTATGGGATCAGCTTTGGAGATGAGTACGACCCTGTTAGATAGTAAGTAATGTCTGAACTTCTGGATTGCATGTACCAATGCCAGGCATGCCCTTTCGGCCTTTGGATATCGGAGTTGAGCATCTCTCATTGTGCGGCTGAAGTAGTAAATCGGTCGTTCGACGCCTTCGTATCTTCCTGAGCGAGGAGTGCGCCGATGGCGACGTCACTGGAGGCTGTGTAAAGAATCAGAGCTCGTCCCTGCACTGGAGACCTCATGACGGCCGGTGACAATAATATCTGTTGTATTTTATGGAAAGCTTCTTGTTGAACAGCTGTCCAGGTGAAGCTTGCTCCTTTCTTCAGCAGAGGTGTGAACGAAGCAATGAGTTGAGCTAATCCAGGAATGAAGCGTCGAATATAATTTACCTTGCCCATAAAGCTCTGTAGTTCCTTCACGGTACGTGGAGGAGGCATGGTGGTAATAGCTTTTGCCTTGTCGGGGTCGACTTTGATCCCTTCAGCCGTGACCAGGAATCCTAAGAATTTTCCGGAAGAAACTCCGAATGCGCACTTTAAAGGATTCATTTTTAATTTGTATTCTCTGCACCTTTCAACACCTGCCTTAGAACTTCGAGATGAGATGCTCGAGTCTTCGATTTTACCACCACATCAACATAGTCTTCTACTTGCTTGTGCATCATGTCGTGGAATATGGCAGTCATGGCTCGTTGATAGGTGGCACCAGCATTCTTTAATCCAAAGGGCATCACGTGTAGTGAAAATTCCCAATGGGAGTACGGAACGCACGTTTTTGGCGTCATGTTCATACATCTTGATCTGGTTGTACCCACTATAGCCGTCCATGAATGAGAACATACCGTGACCACTGGTTGCATCGACGAGCATGTCAATGTTGGGTAGAGGAAAATCATCCTTTGGACAACATTTATTCAAGTTCCTGAAGTCGACACAACATCTGATTTGACCATTTTTCTTCTTAACAGGTACCACATTTGCTAGCCACGTTGGATGAAGAATAGGTTTGATGAACCCTGCTGCCAACAGTTTCTGGATTTCGACCTTGATTTGCTCCTCGACTTCGTGTCTAAATTGTCTGGGCGGTTGTTTGACAGCTTTGGAACCAGGGACGATGTGCAGGTGATGGGTGACGAGTTTGTCATCCAGACCCGGCATTTCTTCGTACGTCCAGGCGAAGACATCTTGATATTCTTTAATAATTTACCAGCTCGGTCCGCTCCTCTGGTGATAGCGCTGAACTGATCAGGATTGGCCTTGGATCGTCTTCAGTCCCAATGTTGATTGTTTCAAGATCGTCAGTGGTAGAGTCAGTGTCGTCCTGTAGTTGTCGTGGGGCATCTTGGACTTCTTCAAGTGATTGCTCACTCTGACACGATTCTTCATGGTGGGGAGACTTTTCATCGTTCTCCCCGATTAATTGCTAATCTTTCCGTCGGCGATAAATGACTCTCCCTTCTACGTCTCGATCGGTCGTGAAGTTTGTCCCTGGAGTTGAGACTTGATCATTATGGCGTTTAGTGTGTAGTAGGTGACTTGATCACTTTAGCAGCTGAGGGATGACGGATCGTTATCAGCCTTCTCGATAGTCTTCCAGCTTGGAAGTGGAGTACTGTGAATCCTGCTTGGAGGTTCCGGGATGCCTTTTTGAGATTCAAGGAACTCAGTATCATAGACGGGAGCATAAGGAGATGATGAAGCCGGAATGCGACGATCTTGTTGTCGAGCAGGGCCTTCATGCATTGATGGTATGTTGAAGGAACCACCTTGTTATCATGGAGCCATGGGCGTCCCAGTATTATGGTAGTCAGGTTCTTGCTCGATCACATGAAACTTCACTTTCGATCGAATCGGCCCCACCCTCAAATCTATGTATGCATATCCATATGTATGGCTTTGACTTCCTTCAAATCATGTCATTAGGATGGGATAGCGAACGATTTTACCTTGTGGGAACCTGGCCATCCAGAGAGTCTTCACGGTGACAATGTTGGTAGAAGCACCGGTGTCAACAAGAGCTCTTCTAAATTCGGCTCCTTTGATGAAAACAGTGACATACAATGCCCGGTTGTGTCCTTCATCCGTCATGCGATCTTATTCTACAAAAGAGATGTTGTCGATCGAATGCTCAGGCACTAGGGAGACTTCTTCAACTGATGGTGTTGGTGGCGTTATTTGCACGCTGGATGATATCTGGTTGAGTGCTGAAAATGTGTCTGTGCGCTGATCCCTGGAGAAGTGCAGGATTTCACATAGATTTTCGATCAAATGTGTGACCTCTTGTTCCACCGGCTTCTCGTATGTGGTGAAGCTGTTGATTCGAGGATCAGATGATGCTTCAGTCCCCGGTGTTGAGACTTCTGGAGCGGAGGTACCGCCTAACTCGGATGTTAATTTGATGAGAAAGTCGAGGATGTGGTTTATCGTCTCCTTCATCAGGTCCATGTTCCTGGTATGGACCTCTAGGATTTGAGCCAACTCTGCCAAAGTCGAGACCCCTCTGCCTTCCATGCCGCCAGATGTAACATGAGGAATGTTGTCGTTTGAAATATTTTGATCTGAATTAGTTGAATTATTCCTAAGACCAACCATCTTGTGAGATTGTTAGATTGCAACCGAGAGATTAATCTCCCACTGTGGTCGCCAATCTGTAGATGGGGAAAAACGATTTGCTGGTTTTTAAGGAATTGAGGAGACGACCGTATGGAGGAGACTCCTCAAACCGAGCGAAATGTTAAACCTCAAACAGATGCACCGCTGCAAAGGGGGTGCTTTAGATTCGAGAGATCAATCTGTAGTACTCTGTCCTAAATCAAGACAATGACCGTTCCAGAGTAAATTCGGTCACAAGAGAGGATGGGTTGATCTGTAGAAGGGAAGCTGAGAAATGTGTGGAATCAATGGTAATCAAAGATTGTGGGTGTGTGAATTCCGAATACGATAAGCTCTGAGTGATTGAAATTGCTCAATTGAGAGTAGTTGCTCAATTGATGAGTTGATGATCTCGTGTTGTCGATGAGACGTGAGATTGATGATACTGATGATGATGATTCAACCATGATTCAGAGACTTATTTATATTGCTGGAATTGTAGACACCATGATTCCATGAAGTGTGACAGTTGATGGAATCAAGGAGCGGGGAAGTGGAGATCGTGTTTGAAACCAGTTACTCAACGTGTGGAGACTTGGTCAACGTGTGGAGACTTGGTCGATTTTCCACCCACTACCTCGTGAATTCCTTCAACTGATTGCACGACTTGCTCACATTCCATCGTGTGTTTGAAAAAACGTGTCGTAGACCGCCAGACCAAAACCCTTAAGTGATATCCCCCAAGTGACAAGATTGACGTCTCTTGGTTTGTTAGTCAATTGATGACTTCGTGGTTTGATGGGACGATGAGTCCATATAGTCGTTGAGTTGAACATGATGTTCTGAAACTCATGAATTGAACATGTCATGAGACATAGGTATACTTCTTACGATGAAGTGAAAAAGTATTGCTCATTCGATGGATCGTTGAATATTGATTGTTGAACCAATATTCCTTGGTTTGAGAAAATATTTATCATCTGAGAAAGTGTTGCTCATGTGATGAATTGTTGAATATTTGATTGTCTGAGCAAATGTTGATCATCTGATGAATTAGTGACCAAAATATTAATTAAAGTACTGGTTGTTGAACCGAGCATAATTAATAAGATTAATGACCATGAGGTCGTCGTAAAATTATTAAGGTTGGAATCTGGAATGATGATCCTTGGATTCAGAAACCCTAATTTGATCAATTGATGATCAATTCATGGTTCCTCAGAATTTTAACCATGGGACGAAGGAGGGAGCGACTACATGGGACCGCAGATCAACCATGTAGTGTCCATATGCTCACGTGAAAAAATACAAAGAATTACTGAAGAGTTGACGATTTGGTTGTGAAAGAATGATTAAATGCTGGTTTAATCATTTATTCGAAAATGCTCGTCTGAGCCTTAGGTGAGAAAACCTAATTAATTATGACGGAGTGAGGGACCAACCATGGGGTCATGAAACCGTCCCTGGGTAGTCACGTGACCGCCTGGCGATCACTTCATGAAAATCCAAAGGGTTTGGAAGAGTTTTGGACCTAATACGAGCAATTGTGCAAATTAGGTCAAAACTGTGAAAATTGATGGGACCGGCTTCCGTGAGCCAAAGAGCCAAAGAACTAATAATAAAATAATAAAACAAAAGGGCGTGTGGGACCGCCTAGGGCATGGCCGTCCGGACAAGGCCCGGTCCCACAAGTTTTCGTAATTTATATTATTTTATTATTATTTGATGATTTATGCAAAAATACCATGAAATCAAGGAGTTTTTTCATGAAATTAGAGAAATAATAATAATAATAAAATAATAAAGAACCGTGGGTGTGGGGCCGGTTGGGACCAAGGCATGGCCGGTTGGCCAATGGTCACGCCCCACACTCCTTTCCTTAATTTTATATTATTTTTTATGGATTTATGGAAGTACCATGAAACCGAGGAGTTTCCTCGAGACGAAGGAAATTTGATAAAATGAGAGAATTTTCATCAAATCATGAAAAATAATAAAAATGCATTAAAATATAAAACTGGTGTGGGATTGACCACGACACGGTCGGTTGGTCGCGTGTCCGTGCTCCCAGCACCTTGGTCAATATTTTAATTATTTATTATTTTCTTCTCTATTTTGCATAGGTTCATCGTTTCGTTGTATTTTTGAGATACTCGTTCGTGCGGTGACTGTTAGTGCATCATCGTTGAATACACTTTTACCATTTGAATAAGGACTTACTTAGAGGTAGCTCAGACGCCCGGTTGTTGATTATTTGTTAGCAATTGTGGAATTCGATGGAGAATAATTCACAAAACTGAGCAATAAGATGTTTATTATTAATTCATAGGATAAGCTGAGGATTCGACTACGAATTCAGAATAATAAAGTGAGCATTATCATTCCATGGGATCGTAGATTCGGCCATAGAATCAGAGTAATTATGATTTATTTATTATCATTTATGAGACCAGTTGTGGATTCGATCATGAAATCGGAGTAATGAGATAATATAGTTATTGCTATTCTATGAGATCAAGTCGTGGATTCGATCATAGAATCAGAACAATTGTTATCACCATTCCATGGGACCAGTCGTGGATTCGACCATGGAATATGAGCAATTAGGAATAATTAACTTTGTGGCTCCATACTGTAGAGCAAGCTGTCTAGGAGCATTAATCATCCCGATATGAGCTTGTCGGTAAGTCGTATCTTTTATATAGTCAGGGTAAACTCGTTGTTTGTTCCTGAAGACGTTATCGCTCTATACTAGCAGAGCAAGCTGTCGAGGAGCCGTCCATCACGTGATACTATATAGAAATAATCACTGAAAGTATTCAGTATTCATGAGATATTCCATTGTCCAGTCGTGAGACTTCATATCTACATGTACTCTGAGAGAAAGTACTCTCTGTTGAGAATTCGATGAGAGACTTGTGTCTCGATACTCACGTCCGATTGCTGAATCAGAATTTCGTATGATTATGAGTTTACGAATTTAGCCTTTGTCGAAAATACACCATCTACACCTTGTCCGGGTCGACTTTGATCCCTTTAGCCGTGACCAGGAATCCTCTGAATTTTCCGGAAGAAACTCCGAATGCACACTTCAAAGGATTCATTTTTAATTTGTATTCCCTGCATCTTTAAAACACCTGCCTTAGAACTTCGAGATGAGATGCCCGAGTCTTCAATTTTACCACCACATCATCAACACAGTCTTCTACTTGCTTGTGCATCATGTCGTGGAGTATGGCAGTCATGGCTCGTTGATAGGTGGCACCAGCACTTTTTAATCCAAAGGGCATCACAGTGTAGTGAAAATTCCCAATGGGAGTACGGAACGCAGTCTTGTTGGCGTCATGTTCATACATCTTGATATGGTTGTATCCACTATAGCCGTCCATGAATGAGAACATACCGTGACCACTGGTTGCATCGACGAGCATGTCAATGTTGGGTAGAGGAAAATCATCCTTTGTGCAACATTTATTCAAGTTCATGAAGTCGACACAACATCTGATTTGACCGTTTTTCTTCTTAACATGTACCACATTTTCTAGCCACGTTGGATGAAGGATAGGTTTGATGAACCCTGCCGCCAACAGTTTATGGATTTTGACTTTGATTTGCTCCTCCTCTTCGTGTCTAAATTGTCTGGGCGGTTGTTTGACATCTTTGAAACCAGGGACGATGTGCAGGTGATGGGTGACGAGTTTGTCATACAAACCCGGCATTTCTTCGTACGTCCAGGCGAAGACATCTTGATATTCTCTCAATAATTTCATCAGCTCGGTCCGCTCCTCTGGTGATAGTGCTGAACTGATCAGGATTGGCCTCGGATCGTCTTCAGTCCCAATGTTGATTGTTTCAAGATCGTCAGTGGTAGAGTCAGTGCCGTCTTGTAGTTGTCGTGGGGCGTCCTGGACTTCTTCTTCAAGTGATAGTTCACTCTGACATGATTCTTCATGGTGGGGAGACTTTTCATCGTTCTTCCCGATTAATTGCTAGTCTTTCCGTCGGCGATAAATGACTCTCCCTTCTGTATCTCGATCAGTTGTGAAGTTTGACCCTGGAGTTGAGACCTGATCGTTATGGCGTTTAGTCGGTGTAGTAGGTGACTTGATCATTTTAGCAGAGGATGACAGATCGTTATCATCCTTCTCGATAGTCTTCCAGCTTGGAAAGGGAATACCGCGAATCTTGTTTGGAGGTTCCGGGATGTTTTTTTGAGATTCAAGGAACTCAGTATCATAGACAGGAGCATAAGGAGATGACGAATCCGGAATGCAAACGATCTTGTTGTCGAGCAGAGCCTTCATGCATTGATGGTATGTTGAAGGAACCACCTTGTTATCATGGAGCCACGGGCGTCCCAGTATTATGTGGTAGTCAGGATCTTGCTCGATCACATGAAACTTTGCTTTCGATCGTATCGGCCCCACCCTCAAATATATGTATGCATATCCATATGTATGGATTTGACTTCCTTCAAATCCTGTCATTAGGATGGGATGGCGAACGATTTTACCTTGTGGGAATCTGGCCATCCTGAGAGTTTTCAAGTGACAATGTTGGTAGAAGCACCGGTGTCGACAAGAGCTCTTCTAAATTCGGTGCCTTTGATGAAACCAGTGACATACAAATCTCGGTTGTGTCCTTCATCCGTCATGCGATCTTCTTCTCCAAAAGAGATGTTGTCGATCGAGTGCTCAGACACTAGGGAGACTTCTGCAACTGATGGTGTTAGTGGCGTTATTTGCACGCTAGATGATATCTGGTTGAGTACAAAAAAAGTGTCCATGCGTTGGTCCGTGGAGAAGTGTATGAGTTCACATAGACTTTCGATCAAATGTGTGACCTCTTGCTCCACCGGCTTCTCGTATGTGGTGAAGCTGTTGATTTTAGGATCAGGTGACGATTCAGTCCCCGGTGTTGAGACTTCTGGAGAGGAGGTACCGCCTAACTCGGATGTTAATTTGATGATAAAGTCGAGGATATGGTTCACCGTGTTCTTCATCAGGTCCATGTTCCTGGTATGGACCTCTAGAATTTGAGCCAATTCTACCAAGGTTGGGATTCTTCTGTCTTCTGTACCGCCAGGTGTAGTATGAGGAACGCCATTTGAAAGAGTTTGATCTGGATTAGTTGACTTAGTCCTAAGACCAACCATCTTGTGAAATTGTGAGATTGCAACCGAGATAATGATCTCCCACTGTGGTCGCCAATCTGTAGATGGGGAAAAATGATTTGCTGGTTTTTAAGGAATTGAGGAGACGACCGTACGGAGGAGACTCCTCGAACCGTGCGAAATGTTAAACCTCACACAGATGCACTGCTGCAAAGGGGGTGCTTTAGATTCTAGAGATCAATCTGTAGTACTCCGGCCTAAATCAAGACAATGACCGTTCCAGAGTAAATTCGGTCACAAGAGAGGATGGGTTGATCTGTAGGAGGGAAGCTGGGAAATGTATAGAATCAATGGTAATCAAAGATTGTGGGTGTGTGAATTCCGAATATGATAAGCTCTGAATGATTGAAATTGCTCAATTGAGAGTAGTTGCTCAATTGATGAGTTGATGATCACATGAAAGTGGTTTTCTCTTGATCCTACGGCGCTATCATAATCTGATTGTAACCTGAATAGCCATCAAGGAAGTAATAATAAGAGTGTCCAGCTAAACGTTCAAGCATTTGATCAATAAAAGGCAATGGAAAATGATCCTTCCTAGTGGTGGCATTCAATTTCCTGTAATCAATACAAACCCTCCAACCGGTTTGCACACGAGTTGGGACAAGTTCGTTCTTATCATTCTCCACCATCGTCACACCTGATTTATTTGGTACTACTTGTGTCGGGCTCACCCACTTACTATCGGATATGGGGTAGATAACACCCACGTCCAAAAGCTTTAGTATCTCCTTTTTCACAACTTCTATCATGGGGGGGGGGGGTTCAAATGATGTTGCGCTTCTCTTGTAGGCTTTGCATCGTCCTCCAAACGAATCTTGTGCATACATACGGGAGGGCTTATACCCTTGATATCAACAACTGTCCATCATATGGACGTCTTGTACTTCCTTAGCACCCTTAGAAGTTTTTGCTCCTGTAATTCACTAAGCTTGTTAGAAACAATCACATGTAAATCTTCCTTGTCACCCAGTACAAGTACTTTAGGTGATCGGGAAGAGGTTTCAATTCTAACTTTGGAGATTTAACAATTGAAGGTACAATCTTTTCATCACTGCATGGTAAAGAAATAAAAGAGATATTATGAGTTTCCGAGCATCCTTGTAGTGAATTAAGATCACCAAGGGCTTCCTTGACTTCATTACCACACTCTACACCATTATCCATGGATATAGTTAAAACGGTTTCCAAAGCATCTTCAACATTCAATTTAAACACTTGTTGTGCCAATGTATCCATAACATCAGTTGAGAAATAAGAGTGGACATCACTAGGATATCTCATCGTCTCGAAAATGTTGAAACGTATTGTTTCTCCATCAAACTCCATAGTTAGCATTCCCTTGTCCACATCAATAATGGTTTTCGCCGTTTTCATGAAGGGGCGCCCAAGTAACAATGGAAGAGACGAGTCCGGTGACCCTTCATTCATCTCTAACACGCAAAAGTCAGCTAGAAATACTAATTGATTAACCTGCACAAGATCATCTTCAACACCCATTGGGTAAACATTAGAGCGATCGACTAATTGAAATACAATTCCAGCCTTTTTAAGAGGACCTAACTCAAGTGAATTGTACATAGATGCAGGCATAACATTAACGGATGCACCTAAATCCAACATAGCTTTGTTAAATGTGGTGTTACCAATTGTGACTGGAATGTCAAAGCTACCGGGATCCTTACATTTCAGTGGGAGTTTGTGTTGTAATATTGTCGAAGCATTCTCCCCCACACTTAGCACTTCATTACCTTTGAGCCTTTGCTTATTGGTACACAAGTCCTTCAACACCTTCGCATACTTGGGAACTTTCTTGATAGCATCAATGAGTGGTATGTTCACATGAATCTTCTTTAGAACGTCTAAAATCTCATTTTCTAGTTCCGCCTTCTTGGAACTTGCAAATCTGCGAGGAAAAGGTATAGGAGGAACATAAGTGGAAACCGGAGTTTTAGAGTTAGGAATAGGTACCTCGGGTGTTTGGGGAATTTCATCCCTCTTTTCCTCCAAAACTGGCTCCATGGGAACTTCTTCTTTACCCAAATCAGTAACTTCGAGTTGCGCAAGTTGTGTACCGCTTCTCAATGTAATAGCATTAACACCCTCTTTTGGGTTGATAGGTTAAGAAGGGAGTTTCCCACTATTTTGTGCCTTCAACTTGTTTATATCAATCGCCATGGAGCTCATTTGTGTTTGCAACTCCTTGATAGCACTCTTAGTTTCTTGTTGACTTTCTTTAAACATGGTAGAAATGCCTTACATCATTGTTTGAAGCTTTGCATCAATATCAGAACCCTGATTTTGCATTGATTGTTGTGGTTGCTGAAATTGTTGTTGTTTTCGCTGGAATTGTTGTTGTTGTGGTTGAAATCCACCCGAACGGTTGAATGTAGGTTGTTGGACTGCACCTTGCTTGTTGGCATAGCTGAAATTTGGATGGTCTCTCCATACCGGATTGTCAGTGTTGGAGTAGGGATCATATCGTCTTTGTTGATTTGGAAAGACCACACTAGCTTGCTCCAACTCTTCACCATATGAAGGTAAAATAACTGCAACCATCTTTTCCATCATTTGCTCCATATTATCCATTCTCTGATCACGGTGTGATGATGAATCCGTAACTTCATGCACTTGCTTAACCATTGGTTCACCTCTTGTGTAGAATTGTTGCGAGTTTGCATCCATGCTTTCAATCAACTCGGTAGCTTCGGCCACCGTCTTGTTCACTAGTGCACCACCACCCGCTGCATCAAGAAGATATCTATCACTTGATTGGAGACCTTCGTAGAAGTATTGGATTATCATAGCATTACTGAATTGATGGTGTGGAAAGCTTGCCACTAATCTATTGTATCGCTCCCAACATTCATACAAAGATTCTCCAACATTTTGCTTTATCCCACATATCTCTTTGCGAACTTGGGTATCCTTTGACGCAGGAAAATACCTCTCGAGAAAGAGTTTCTTCAATCCGTTCCATGTAGTGACGCTTCCATATGGCAAAGAGTACAACCAGTCCTTAGCGCTGTCCTCCATAGAAAATGAAAAACTTTCAACATTGCACCATTGGCATCAGTCTCCGCTGGAAGCATGGCCTTGACAATGGTATGGAATTCCATAAGAAGCTTGTTTGGATCTTCATTCACCATGCCATGGAACTTTGGTAACTCTCTAAGCAACCCCGGCTTGATCTCGAAGGTTGATTTTGTTTCAATACACCACCTTTGTGCATCAATCCTATGAGAATCCAAGTCCTTGAGTGTACGATTTGCATCACCCATTGCTTATTCTTCTTCTTCAACTAGTGGTTCTTCTACAAATGGAACCTCTTGTTCTTCTTCTAGTTGTAACTCTTCTTCCACTTCTAACTCTTGTTCTTCCGTTGTGTCTTGATTTGGTTGAAGTATTGTGCCTATTCGAGTAGCTATTGCGCACCTTGGATAATTCCAATCTTTAGAAGCCAGGGATTAGGTACCTGAAAAACAATTCTCGCAAAAAAGTGAGAAACAAGACTATAAACAAAAAGCAAATATGAAAGCAGAAATGATAATAAGAAACTAAAAACTTAATAACAAGCCGTATGCCTCCCCTGCAACGGCGTCAAAATAATATTACTTTCTCACAACTTAAAATATATAATATAGCAAGGGTAAGAAAGGATCGTTCCTACAGAGAGGCTTTTGTTGTTATAAAATTTCAGATTCTTAGTAACCAGGGGGATTTTTGTTTTAGCAAAGCAACAAAATAATTTGAATAATCAATAAAGAGAAGATATTGGTCACGGGATAGTATCATTCACAAACATGTGTTTTCATAAATGACTAGAATTGATATTTTAATCTCTCATTTATCAAAAGTCCTAGGATATCTTGATCGCAAGAGTATCCCGTTTATTTCCCGATTTTATCACAAACAAAATTAAAAGATGCTATTGTGAAATCTACCTAGAAAGCAACCTAAAGTGTAAAAGCACAATTAAGTTTAACTCCCTAAGAGCAATAAGTTCTATGAAATAAGACTAAAAAATGAAAACAAACGTGTAAACGCACTAATTCGTTTTAATAAAGGTTATGATTCATATGTGACTAGTAGGATATATCACTACAAGCACTACTCACATTTATGCTACTTGTAATCAGGAATTTATCACTTTTCCGTATAATAAAACCTAATCTAGCAATAGATATGAAGACCAATCTAATTGATTCCGGACTCAATCAAACTAGCACCCAAATCATGCAACAATATAAACCATGAATCATAAACAACAAAGTTGAGACAAAACTAATTCATTGAATCAAACATTTGTGAAATCCACTTTATCCCATAACCAATAATAGTATTTAGCTACTCATAGCTTTTGAGTTCATCATAATCATAACCAAAAATGAATTGAAGAAGATGAAAAATAAACGAAAGCAAACCCTAATCGCCGCTCTCCAAAACTCCAAGTAGAAAATACGTAATCCCCCAAGAGGTAGAAACTTTCTCTTTTTTGTATCTTTTCATATTTTCATAACTAGGTCAATTCTCCAATCCAAAGTCCATCACCAAAAAGTCCACCAAGCCCATATTGTAGAAAATACCCATGTAGAAAATGGCCCAGTAAAATTCTTACCCAAAAGATAGTCGCCGGAAAACTGGGGTTACCGGCCGAGAAATATATCTCAGGTGACCGACAAAGTCCACCCGGTCACCGTTCGACGAGTCAACTCGGTCAAGCTCAGTGAGTCACACTGAGTCAAGACTGATTCAAATCAGCTGATCCCATGAGTCAGAACAGAGTCAGCTAGTCAAGTGAGCTAATTGGGCTGACTTGTCTGAGTTAGTGTTGGCCAAGACCATTGCATAGGCCTGAACTGTGCTGCACAATCATTGTGCATCACCAGTGCACTTCCAGCCATAATGGCTAGACCTTCCTTGCACATCTGTAGCATCAGATAATCCAGACAGCCACCACTACATCTTGTAGCTTCATCTCAGTCCCCCTCAGTGCAGTTACGCTTCATATCCTCCATGACAAGTCCAGGATAGATGCATCATTACCAACTCTGCAATTCAGGATAGCTGCATCATTACCAGCATCAATCTCAACATTTAGTCCCATCAACACTCTACCAAATCCATCTCCAACTGCAACCTTCCATTCATATATCTTTTCAGACATTAATCTCAAGCTTAACCGCCACCAAACTGTCACAACTATCGCCAATTCTTTGCTTATCTCAGCTCATTATCTCAACACCAACTACTCCAGCTGAAAGTCATTACCAACTCCTGCATCTCAAGGCTAAAGCAGCAATTTCAGCATCAATCCAACACCGTCCATTAGCTTTAGCACCTTAACTTCCATTAGTTTTCCTTTCCCATCACCTGCGTACCAATTTGTACCTGATTCCTAAACATACATCTATAAAATTCAGGCCATTTAAACTCCAGAGCTATTTCCTCTTCACCATCTGAATCACACATGTTCACCAGCTTCACACTGGCCACCTCCATCAGCACCATTCTTCCATTCTCATGCACAAACCTGGAATGCTCATTTGAGTCTTACTGCGACAACAAACCCTTCAAGCACAATTGCAGCAACACCAACTCCCATTCTCACCAGAACAACAGCTTCATCTATTCTCCATTTGTATGTTCCATTGCCACCATCTTTTCGTCTTCAGCTCATCACCGTCCTCTTATGGCAGTGACCACCAATCTACAGCCTGAGTAACAACAACCCTGTAAACTAAGCATTCATCTAAGTTTCATCCATTCATTCACTCTGCCACATACTCAGCCCATGACAATCACCAACTCAGCTGAATCTTTGCTTCTCATGCGTTACTAAATACAACACCAACCACTCAAGCTTCTGCCACCAGTTCGAACCAATGAAAATCATAGTCTTCATACTGCACAACAATACCATGTCATGACCACCAAACCATGGCAGCAACCACCATTTCCCTGTCGTCTACAGCTCAACCACTCCAGCAACTTGAACTGCAATTGGTAGCATTTAACAAAAACACCAGATCTAATCACCTCTCCTTCTCTGTTAATCCATTCTACAGCAACATATTCTTAATCCCATCACTGCAATTCACAAGCAATTCCAGCTCAAACCCATCTTCAGTTCATCTGTAATATCAACAACAACATCATTTCCTCAAGACAACAATACCCATCTCTCCAAAACTGAATTCAAACAAAACCCCTTATGAACGCTTCAATCTCTCTTGGAACTCAAATCTGAGGCAAACCCATCCTTCAAATTTTTTCAACACTGCATCTTCATCATTCCCTAATTTCGCCATCTCGTCTGGTCACAACATCATCAGATTCCATTAGAGCAGAAACCCTAATTATCAAATTCTCTCATCAATTCGCCCAAAACCAGAATCAAATTGATTTATACACTCAACACCCACTCAATCTTTTCCATTTCCTTTCCTTGAATCTCTCGATCTGATCTCTCTCAGCTTCTCTCAGACACAACAACAACAACGGATGCTTTCCTTCTCAATTTCTGGGAACCCGTTGAAATGAATGACTTGAGAGAAGGAAATCTCTCGATTTAGGCTTGTAATAACACTGAAACTGCTATGGGAATCCCACCATCTGGATATAGGATAACCAGTTCATAAATAGCTTGTCGGTTCCAGAGAACTAACAACATAATTTCTTTGTTCATATAAACTATCCCTTACGGAGGAATGACAGTTCATTCTTCACCTCTTTCTTGCGCAGCCTAACCACCTGTGAATTGACTTTTTGCCATTTATGCTCCAAATTGATGGTTTCTCCTTCTTTTGCTCCAAATGGCTCAATTGCACCTAATAAACTCAAAAGCAAACATAAGAGACATACTTTACAAGAAAACTCGCAAAGAAAGCATAAATACTAGATATAAAATTAGGTGTTTTACAACACCTATCACAGACCGTGGCTAGAAAGTTCATGAGCTGATTCAAGTCGAATCGAATCATCTTTGTTTCAATTGTGTCTTGTATAGTTACGTAAGATCTCAAAGAAATTGAACAACTCTCTAACTAGTTCATTTGAGTCAATTGAACTAGTTATGGTGAAGAAGAACAAGGTTAATATGAAATGGTCATATGGTTAACCTTTTGGGTTACTATGTTGAACCAACATACACGTACACGTTTGGGCACGATTTTCACAAACCCAGTAAACGTATATCTCAAGTGTGTGTGACAAGCTAAGTTTTCGATCTAACGGTTGAGAAATATTAGCTTGAATCTTAATCAGGTTTTCATCTAACGGTGAATATGAATTGCTTTGTACCTAAGGCAAAACCCTGATTTAAAGACTATATATAGGAGACATCTAGTATTGGGCAAAACTAATCCCCACACGTCTGTGTGATACTAGTGCGCCCGCTAGAGTCGATTCTCCTCTAACCTTTGGATTTCTTCTCTAAAACCAGGTTAACGACTTAAAGACTACATTGGGATTGTGAAGCCAGACCGATACTACTTTTATCGTAGTTGTGTGATCTGATCTTGCATCTTCAATCGTACGAGTACAATCTATTGATTGGCTTGAGATCGTGAGAGTTCTCTGATAGGAAAGATAAAGAAGTCACAAACATGTTCGTCTCACTATTTGTGATTCCTCGACAAACCGCCTGTGTAGTAAGGAAGGATTGTAGAGAGGTGATTGATTAATCTAGGATGTTCTTCAGGAATATAAGACCGGATTATCAATTGGTTCTTGTTCACCTTGATTTTATATCTTAAGACGGAACAAAACCTAGGGTTTTTCCGTGGGAGACAGATTTATCCTTTGATAGACTTTTCTGTGTGAGACAGATTTGTTTATTATCAAGTCTGCGATTTTGGGTTGCAACAACTCTTGGTTGTGGGTGAGATCAGCTAAGGGAATCAAGTGCGCGGTATCCTGCTGGGATTAGAGGCGTAGGGAGTACAACTGTACCTTGGATCGGTGGGAGACTGATTGGGGTTCAACTATAGTCCAGTACAAAGTTAGCTTGGATTAGGTTAGTGTCGGTAGCGGCTTAATATAGTGTGTATTCAATCTGGACTAGGTCCCGGGGTTTTTCTGCATTTGCGGTTTCCTCGTTAACAAAATTTCTGGTGTCTGTGTTATTTCATTTTCCGCATTATATTGTTTATCTTTATAATTGAAATAATACAGGTTATGCGTTAAAGTTTAATCGATTAGAGATCCGAACTTGTGGTTGTTGATTTCATTGATTATCACTTGGACATCGGTCTTTGGTACCGTCCAAGTTATTCCTTGTATTTTATAAAGAATCGCTATTGTTTTTAGCTTGAGTAAAAATCAAATAAAGAGAGAGATATTAACTCCTTGAGATACTTTTATCTAGATTGAGTCTGACTTTCTAGTTGATTCTCTAGCAAAGTATTTCGGAGTTAGTCCATAAAGATTACTAAGCGAAATATTGGGTGGTGTTGTTAGACCCCCGCTTTTTCAATTGGAGAACATTTAATCAACATAGTACCCACCTAAGAGTACTTCGGTTCAAAAATTCAGGTAATATCTAGATTTTAATTGGAAATCCAAAATTGGAACAAATTTCAGAAAACAAGGATACAAATAATATTGTTTTAGAGTAACAACATCTCTAAGAAGTCAAAAGGTGGGTTAAGAAAGGAAAACATCATATTTGTTAGAGCACTGCTCGTTCGAACTCACAAGTGACAAGCTTGTTATCAAATTTAGTTGCCAAAACCATATCTTGATTTCTAGTCTACAGTTAGTTAAGTCTTTGACTAGGATAAAAATGTAGTTGAGAAGCAGTGGATCACGGCAGCCATCATTGCGTTCTACCGTTTGAAGGAGAAGATCAATCGAAGCTTTTGGAGAACTTCATCAAAAAAAGGTAAGTGAAGACTGAACCACCTATTTCTCAAGTTATATTCACTTTTATATGATTAAGACGATGTCGTATAACTTATTAGACTATTATGCATAGACAAGAATTTTGAGTCAAGTTTATCTTGATAATTAGTTCTCGAAATATAATGACTAAGCTTAATGAACATTTGTTCATACTTGATGAATTTCGGTTAAGGACAATTTATTACAAAGCGGCAAGGTATTGAAAGTGTGAAGCGGAGCGTGAAGCATTTTTTATTTTCAGGAAGCGATGCGTATGTCGAAGCGTGAAGCGTCGCTTCATGGTTGATGTTTGAAGTGGATGTTTTCTTATAAATAAATTAGTCGTAACTAGTATAAATTTATTAGGAAAATAATATCTATATAAATATTATGTAAGTCTAATTATTATCAAAAACAAAACGTGTCCAGACCAGTTCAACCTTCTCAAGGCGAGTGGGAGGTGGGGTGTTTGATTCCCCCTTAAAAAATTCATATTATTCTTTTAAAAACTTTAAAAATTAGACAGGAAAGGAGTTGAGTAAGTCAAAAAGCGCATTTCACGTGACCACTTCGAAGAGAAATGCTGAAATTTGAAGCGAATCGTACGCTCCAAAGCGTGAAGCGTACGCTTCATGAAAGATGCGCTTCACATGATCGCTTCGGAGCGAAATGCTAAAATTTGAAGCAAAGCGTACGAAGCGAAGCGTGAAGCGTATTCTTTTAAAAACCATGCAAAGCGGTACACGTACTCTGACTGACCTGAGTCACGAACGGCTATGGTATTTGTACTTTGTGCATTTGCTAACCATGTCGATTATCTTCAAGTGCGATTAAATTATTTCTATGAGATAATTAGCATTTGATTAATTCTCTATAAACACTAGACTTATTTGATCACATGATTGCGACTTAAGGATAATGTGTTAGTTGTTCATGAAAATTAGTATGAAGCTTTTAAGTTCAAATCGGCTAGTTTCGGCTAAGCACGTTGAACATAGTCTTTGCACACGGTTCGGTTACGGTTTCACCTAACCAGGGTGTATATCTTGTTTATGTAAATCAGATTCAAAGATTCGTCTAATGATGGATATTGTTTGCTTGGTTCCAAAGTTATCTTAGCTTAAACCTAAAGAAACATATGCTTTGGATGTCTATAAAAGGGAAACTTCAAGCAACTGGGATCTTTGAATCCCGATACTACTTTTTGGTGTGGCCTAGTTGTAACTAGAGTCGTCCTTTTCCTAACCCTTTTAGGGTTTAGTGACTACGAAGACTTTACAGGGATTCGTGAAGCTAGATCCAGTTATCATTCCTTGATAACTCGTGTATCCTGATCTTAATCGATTGTTGATCTACTCACTTGATTAAGATAGATATAAATCATCAATGTTCTCTTCGTCTCATACTTTGTTGATTCCACGGGTTTTATACTTGTGGGGTGAATATTAATCTAGGCTTCACTTCAGGTTGCATAAGTCTGTATTTTGAGGTTAGCTAGACTTTGTCTATTGCTATCGATATCCATCACCTTTGATCAAACTATTTGATTGCAAAAGGAAATCATATATAGGCTTAATATGTGGGAGACAAATTTAGTCTAAAGTCTTCAATTGAGTTGAAGTAACTCTTATTTGGTGTGACGTCAGCTAAGGGAATCAATTGCGTGAAGTCTTGCTGGGATTCAAGGGATATGAGGAGCATGACTATACCTTAATCGGTGGGATACCTTTTAGGGCTCAACTACATTCTAGTGCGAAGTTAATTGGTAGTAGGCTAGTATCTGTAGCGGCTTAACACAGTTTGGTGTTCGGTCCGGACTAAGTCCCTGGTTTTTTTTTTGCATTTGCGGTGTCCTCGTTAACAAAACTTATGGTGTTTGTGTTATTTCTTTTTCCGCATTATATTGTTTATCTTTATAATTGGAATATCACATGTTGTGCGTTGATCAATCATATAGTAGATACATCCGACCTAGCTTGTTGGATACGACTTGATTGATTCTTGGACATTGGTATCTGGTACCGTCCAAGTAATCTCTTTGTGATTAGGTTCACGGATTTGATTTTGTAAACGTTCTAATCGCAAGAGAGAGAGAGATAACTCTAGATATTATTCCTTGATCGATTTTAACTCGCGAAGTCGTATTGAGTTTGTCCATACATATTTCCTAAGAAAAAAGTGGTGGTGTATTTTGTTACCCCGACATTTTCAATATTCAAGATCATTGTAAATGAGTTGAACTTTTGAAAGAGTTCTAGAAAAGACCGGGGGTTTTAAAAATTCATGTTTTTTTCCTTCTTTTGAAAGAATGAAATTAAATTTTCTATGAACAAAGGAAAACCAAAAAATTTAGCCCATCAATTTCAAAAATAAAACATCGAAGCAGCCAACTTCTTACTACCACACCATTCGAGATAAAAAGAGCCCATAAAACTTAATACCTCCCATAGAAAGAATAGAGGATAATCAGTAGTGATGCCAACACACATCCAGATTGAAAACAAAACGAAACCCCGCAATTCCATGTCCCAACTCCTTTTTCATGATTTTTGGTGAAGTACCTAATAAACTCTAGAGGGTTACTCTATCAAATCTGATTTTTTTAATTTGGAAAAACACTATTTGAGAAAGGAGAAAGAGTAACTTGATCTCAGTAAGACTATCACTGGTTGAGTGATATATATTAGTAACTTTATCTTAATTGGACTACCACTTTATATTTTCAATACATCGTGTTTTTAATATATAATACTCTTTTTCATCATTAAGTTAGTATTTATATACAAAGTAAATACTTAAAATATTATAAGATTTTGCAATGATTATTTTGAAAATATTTTATGTAATACTTAAATAGTAACACGTATATTACTATTAAATAATCATAAGCAAAAAAAAATACTTATATATTACAAAAGAAAAAATTATATTTAACAAACATATATATTTATAAATGGTAAAACCCAAAATAAAATTGTTACCATATTCCAGATACACAAACAATTTGAAAAAGCGGGGGTACAACAACCTCACCCAATATTTCGCTTAGCAATATGTATGGACAAACTCCAATATACTTTCTAGAAAATCAACTAGACAGTCAGACTCAATATAGATAAAAAGTATATCAAAGTGTTTATATCTCAATCTCTCGATTTGATATATACTCAAGCAAATAGAAATCTGCGAGTCTTTATCAAATACTAGAGAGATAACTTGGATGGTACCAAAGACCAATATCCAAGTTCCAATCAATTTAAATCAACAACCAAAAGGTCGGATATTCTAAATGATTGAACAACGCATAACCTGTGATATTTTAATTATATGACAAAATATAATGCAGAAAAGAAATAACACAGACACCAGAATTTTGTTAACGAGGAAACCGCAAATGCAGAAAAACCCCGGGACCTAATCCAGATTGAACACACACTGTATTAAGCCGCTACAGACACTAGCCTACTCCAAATTAACTTCAGTCTGGACTTGTAGTAGAACCCCAATAAATCTCACACTGATCCAAGGTACAGTTATGCTCCTACGTCTTTGATCCCAGCAGGATGCTACGTACTTGATTCCCTTAGCTGATCTCACCCACAACTAAGAGTTGTTACGACGCAAAATCGAAGACTTTAATAAACAAATATGTATCACACAGAAAAGTCTACGGTAATAGATAAATCCGTCTCCCACGAATATACCTACGATTTTTGTTCCGTCTTTTGATAAATCAAGGTGAACAGGAACCAATTGATAAACCAGACTTATATTCCCGAAGAACAATCTAGTATTATCAATCACCTCACAATAATCTTAATCGACGCAGCGAAAAAAGATATTGTGGAATCACAAACGATGAGACGAAGTGTTTGTGATTTGTTTTATATCTTGCCTATCGGAGATATCAATCTCCAACCAATTATTACAATTGTACTCGTACGATAGAAACATCAAGATAAAATCACACAACTACAAGAAAGTAGTATCGGTCTGGCTTCACAATCCCAATGAAGTCTTTAAGTCGTTAACCTGGTTTAGAAGAAGAAACCAAATGTTAAAGGAGAATCGACTCTAGATTAGCACAACTAGTATCACACAGAAGGTGTGGGGATTAGGTTTCCCAGTTGCTAGAGTTCTCCCTTATATAGTCTTTAAAATCAGGGTTTGCAATCAATGTTAGCTTGGTAACAAAGCATTCAATATTCACCGTTAGATGAAAACCTAATTTAGATTCAAGCTAATATTTTTCAACCTGTTAGAGCACTGCTCGGTCAAACTCGCATGCGTTGCTATCTCAAGCATGTTTCTCAATGTTAGTGATCAAAACTATAAGTGTTGATTTCTAGTCTCGGACTAGGATAGTAAGTGTAGTTGAGCTCAAGAACTTCATGGCGATTTACCATACAAGTAGAAGATCTACTCAAGGAACCGGTGGAACTTATCGACAAAAAGGTATGTGGAGACTTGAACTTATCGACAAAAAGGTATGTGGAGACTTGAACTTATCTGTCACTCAAAAGTCTATCTATTATATCTCCTACTCTTTGAGACAAAAGTCGTATGCTATATATATAGACTAGATTATACACATTTGGTATTTCGAGCCGAGTATACCTCGCCTATCTATATCTCTAAATATGTGTTGGTAAGCTTTTCGCTTCGACCAAGTTTATCTTTACCTAGTGACGAAAGTCATGATATGTTTCAATCACTTTGAAAATTGTTTTGACGAGAAATAGTGTAACAACTATATAACGTCCTCTAAGAATGTTTCAATGATTATAATGAGAGTTTAGATTACATAAACAATGGATTCCTTTTACCGAAGTTTTCGAACTTTGTTGATCAAGAGAACCGGAAGTATGGCAAGTGCCAAGTCTGCGAACTCAGTCCGCGAACTTCCAAAGTTATCAAACCCGAGATTCTGCTGGAGTTGACAAACTACTTGGCGATCCAAGTCCACGAACCGGCGTAGTTTTCATCCCGAGAATTTCTACTGGAGTTTGTAAACTCTATCCGGTGTCTTAAGTCCGCGAACCTAGTCTGCGAACTTGAGAAGGTTATATATCTAAAGATGATTTCTGAACTTAATCTTAAGAGACTAAGGAATGCATTTGCAAACCGTGGCTATTAAAGTTCATGAACCGATTCGAGTGAATCAAATCATCTTTGCTTCAATTGTGTCTTGTGTAGTTACATAAGATTTCCTTGCAATTGAACAACTCTCTTAACTAGTTCATTTGAACTAGTTATGGTGAAGAAGAACTTGGTTGGTATGAAACGCTCATATGGTTAACCTTTTCGGTTAGACTATTGTTGAACCAACAATGTACACGTTTGGGTGCGGTTAACAAACCTAGAAGCGTACAGTCATTTGTGTATGACAAGCTAAGTTTTCGATCTAACGGCTGAGAAATATTAACTTGAATCTAAATCAGGTTTTCATCTAACGGTGGATAATGATTGCTTTGTAACTAATGCAAAACCCTGATTTGAAAGGCTATATAAAGGAGACATCTAGTATTGTGCAAAACTAATCCCCACACCTTATGTGTGATACTATTTTGCGTGCTAGAGTCGATTCTCCTTAAACCTTTGGTTTTCTTCTTCTAAAACTAGGTTAACGACTTCATTGGGATTGTGCATCCAGACCGATACTACTTTTATCGTAGTTGTATGATCTGATCTTGCATCTTCTATCTTAACAGTACAATTATATTGATTGGCTTGAGATTGTTTGATTTCTCCGATAGGAAACATATAAAAAGTAATCACAAACATCTTCGTCTCATTGTTTGTGATTCCCCAACATCTTGTTTCGCTACCATACGATTAAGATTGTTGTGAGGTGATTGATTAATCTAGGCTGTTCTTCGGGAATATAAGACAGGATTATCAATTGGTTCCTCTTCGCGTTGATTATTATCAAAAGAAGGAACAAAAACTTTAGGGTTTTTCTGTGGGAGACAGATTGATCCTTTGATAGACTTGTCTGTGTGAGACAGATTTGTTTATTGTTAAAGCCTGCGATTTTGGGTCGTAGCAACTCTTAGTTGTGGGTTAGATCAGCTAGGGGAATCAAGTGCGCCGTATCCTGCTGGGATCAGAGGCGTAAGAGTACAATTGTACCTTGGATCAGTGGGAGACTGATTGGGGTTCAACTATAGTCCAGTTCGAAGTTAGCTTGGAGTAGGCTAGTGTCTGTAGCGGCTTAATATAGTGTGTATTCAATCTGGACTAGGTCCCGGAGTTTTCCTGCATTTGCGGTTCCTCGTTAAAAAATTTTCTGGTGTCTGTGTTATTTCAGTTTCCGCATTATATTGTTTATCTTTATAATTGAAATAATACAGGTTGTGCGTTTAGATCATCAGTTAGATTAATCCAACCTTTGGTTGTTGATTATCATTGATTGATCCTTGGACATTGGTCTTTGATACCGTCCAAGTTGTTCTTTGTATTTGATTAGAACTCGTAGGATCTTCTTGAGTAAATCAAATCAAGAGAGAGATATGAACTCGTTGATATACTTTTAATTGATTGAGTCTTGTTGATTCTCTTGAAAGTATATTCGAGTTTGTCCATACAGATTGATAAGCGAAATATTGGGTGGTGTTGTTAAACCCTCGCTTTTTCAATTGGTATCAGAGCAGGCAAACACCTTAAACCTAATAAGTTTGTGTTTGTTCGTTCCTTACAAATTTTCCCATGGGAAATTTCTTTGGAAAACTTGCTCTTGGCATATGTAGCGCACGCCAGATTTCCTTAAAGATTGTTCAAAGATTGTTATGGTTAAAAAATCTGGGTTCTCATGATAATCTTACTTCATCTAATTAAAAGGCAAGTTTTAGATGTTAAGAATCAATCAGAAGGAAAAAATAAAAAGAAGGGAAGATTGAGAAACGCTCGACACGCTCAAGGATATAGAACCTCACTAGATTAACTCTTGATCTCTTTGAGGAATACTATCGTGGTGGATCAATTAATAAATATCTATTCAAAGCTTTCGAAGGCGTTTTTAAATTCCTATAAAAACTTAAATCTGTTAAGTCTAAGAATCATTCCGAAAAAGGTTTTGTATTTGTTGAATCTGTTAATACTATGTAACCCATAAATCGAAGGTATCCTTCTTCTAACCAGAAAAAACAAAGGATAGAAAGCTCTAACTGCCCTGACTATCATCATTACTTTGATAATACTGCAGGGACTGTTCACACGCACCAACCATAAATGTCGCATGAGAATTCTTCTACGCATTATGCCTCTTGGTAACAATGATGGCAATTCCCCATGTGTATATATCTTGGAATGGGGCAAGAAAATGGTTTGAGTTGTGTTCAGTTTTGTTAATTGTGTTTAAACATCAATCTTAGCTTTCTATTGCATCCTTTGTCGTTCACATGTGTGTTGTCACGGAATGCATAACCTTTAATGTGTTAATGGCTAAAGATATCCCGTTTTTTCTTATGTGGGTCTCGGTTCGTGAACGGGTCCAAGCCCATTTTGTGGCCTTATAAAGAAGAAGTTCGCGCATCCTAGTCTTCTTCATCACCCGTCCGCGTACGTGACCTCTAGGGTTTTGTGTGTTTCCTCCATTGAAGCTTCATTGGAAAAACTGAAAGAAAGGGTGTTCAAGATTCAATCCAAGTAAGTAATTTTCTCTTGATCCTTACATATTTCTAGTCCCATGATGAATCTTAGAATCACTAAAAGGAGTCAAGGAAAGTTCCCTAGTAATGATCTTAGTATTGCTTTGATGGGGTTTGGAAAACTTGGTATCCTCAATCATTATCCCTCCACAATTGAAAATTCTTGGTGGAGTCACGAATTTGCGGAATTGGTCTATTTTCTTGATTCGGGTATTTCAAGTATCGATATTTGTGGTTTCATTATCTCTCAAATGATTTCGATGACTTCACCCGTCAATAAGTTGGGTTACCCTTGCTTGATTAGTCAAATTTGCCGTGATCGTGGGTGTGACTCTTGGGGTCCCCAAACCGGTTCGTCCGTGTACCTTTAGGCGCATAAGAGAAAATTCTTGCAAGCGACAAAGAATCGCTTCTCTTGATTTTAGTGACCCTACTACCATGAGCCTTCTTCAAAAAATTCTTGAAGGTGTGTGTAAGGTTGATTCAAGAGTGAAGTGTGTTCAAGAACAATTGTCTTTGGTTGCAACAAAGTTTCCCGAGCTCGAGGAAGAATTGAACACAATTAAAGCATCTTGGAGTATCTCCGATGAGGAAGAAGATGAGTAACGTGTGTTTTTTGTTGCCTACTATGTCTTCTTTTTGGTTTAGTAGGAAGAATAACTAGTGCTTTGAATAGCGATGATTGTGACTACACATAGCAATTATTTTCATCTTCTTGTTTTTAGGTTTTTGGTTTAAATTCTAAAACTATTTGTAGGATGATGTTTTGCAGTATTTAATCTCTATGATTTGTTATATTGCAACTTATTATGGTATATTGGTGTTTACGTCCGTGAACTTTTGTTATCCCATATTTTGTCAAAAGTAAAGTCGTTCATGATCGGTATTCATGTATTGATTTAAGGATGAATAGAATTTTGACATATACAAAAGTTAAGCCTATATTATCAATCTTTGATGGAAGATAGGTTAAAATCTTTTGTGTCCAAGGATTATTTTTATTGTATAGGCTTGTGCAAAAGAATGAATCCTTGTGTATTCCACGGTATTGATCTTCATTGATCCATATTTTTGTATTACCGTGAGGCTCCGTAATGTATCTTATGTTGAGCACGATACAACCAAGTTGATTATTTTTGATTAGCTTTGTTGGTTGTTCCGTGAGGTACTTTAAGTTGAGCATTTAGAACTAAATAAATCATCTTCTTGGTTGTTTAGTTGTTACTCCACAAGTTCTCTTGTGTTGAGTATATGAACGATTAAGCCAGTCACTCTCTTGTATGGTTATCTTAGTCGTTGCTCCGTAAGTTTACTTATGTTGAGCACAATGAATTAAATTGATCACTTTTGTGTTTAATTTGATTATGTATTCCAATTAAATTATTCATGGTTTTACTTATGAATAATTTGATTGAGTTTTGGATATAAAAATCATTCTTATGGTTTTGGTGTCCAATAAAAATCCTTCTTTTCTCTTGAAATTAAGGTCTCTCGTTGTTGTTCTTTCGGGAATGACATCTAATGGGGGAGAGTTCTTTTGAACTTGTGCTTAATGGTCATATCTTGAGGGGTGTGCGGCTGTGGAATTTTAGAGGGGTTATCTTGTATCTTTAAACTCCTTGATGAATGTTGTTAGCTTCGGCAATATGATTGCATCTAAGTAAGATGATGTGTGTTTCTTTCTCTCAGTCATGAAATGTCTCTTACGTAAATTTCATTATGATCCCGTTCTTGTACCTTTGCCAATTTTATTGACAAAAAGGGGGAAAATTAATATGTAGTTCACACTACAAATACATATGGTTATCGGATCATTGTGTAAGGGGGAGTGGTTTTCATGTAAGATGGAGTATTGACTAAGGGGGAGTGATACATATCACCATAGTATTATTGTTGAAGTTTTGATACAATTTGACTTTGACACTGTGTAATAATACTATGACACTGTATAACAATGATCGAGACCGATGCTTTCTCATTGTTATATCTACGGATCTTCAACAACGGTGATGTTAAACTTACAACCTTTGGGATCATTGGAGTACATGGAAGTGACGAAGATTTCGAGGAATGTTGAAGATTAGACATGTGGGATAGGAGCTACTAAAGTTTCGTTATATTTTTGTATTCCATATGTATTGATAGTTTTGTCACTAAAATTGACAAATGGGGAGATTATTAGAGCACTGCTCGGTGAAACTCGCATGCGTTGCTATCTCAAGCATGTTTGCCAATGTTAGTGATCGAAAATATAAGTCTTGATTTCTAGTCTCTTATAGCTAAGTCTCGGACTAGGATAGTAAGTGTAGTTGAGCTCAAGGAATTCATGGCGATTCATCAAACAGTTACAAGATCTACTCAAGGAACCGGTGGAACTTCTCGACAAAAAGGTATGTGGAGACTTGAACTTATCTGTCACTCAAAAGTCTATCTATTATATCTCCTACTCTTTGAGACAAAAGTCGTATGCTATATATATAGACTAGATTATACAAATTTGGTATTTCGAGCCGAGCATACCTCGCCTATCTATATCTCGAAATATGTGTTGGTAAGCTTTTCGCTTTGACCAAGTTTATCTTTACCTAGTGACGAAAGTCATGATATGTTTCAATCACTTTGAAAATTGCTTTGACGAGAAATAGTGTAACAACTATATAAAGTACTCTAAGAATGTTTCAATGATTGGAATGAGAGTTTAGATTACATAACCAATGGATTCCTTGAACCAAAGTTTTCTAACTTTGTTGATCAAGAGAACCGGAAGTATGGCAAGTGCCAAGTCCGAGAACTCAGTCCACGAACTGCCGAAGTTCTCAAACCCGAGAATTTCTGCTGGAGTTGACAAACTACTTGCGTGAGCCAAGTCCGCGAACCCAGTCCGCGTACCCAGTCTACGAACCGGCGTAGTTCTCATCCCGAGGATTTCTGCTGGAGTTTGTAAACTCTATCCGGTGTCTTAAGTCCGCGAACCTAGTCTGCGAACTTGAGAAGGTTATATATCTAAAGATGATTTATGAACTTAATCTTAAGATACTAAGGAATGCATTTGCAAACCGTGGCTATTAAAGTTCATGAACCGATTCGAGTGAATAAAATCATCTTTGCTTCAATTGTGTCTTGTGTAGTTACATAAGATTTCCTTGCAATTGAACAACTCTCTTAACTATTTCATTTGAGTCATTTGAACTAGTTATGGTGAAGAAGAACATGGTTGGTATGAAACTCTCATATGGTTAACCTTTTTGGTTAGACTATTGTTGAACCAACAATGTACACGTTTGGGTGCGGTTAACAAACCTAGAAGCATACAGTCATTTGTGTATGACAAGCTAAGTTTTCGATCTAACAGTTGAGAAATATTAACTTGAATCTAAATCAGGTTTTCATCTAACGGTGGATATTGATTTCTTTGTAACTCAGGAAAAACCCTGATTTGAAAGGCTATATAAAGGAGACATCTAGTATTGTGCAAAACTAATCCCCACACCTTATGTGTGATACTAGTTTGCGTGCTAGAGTCGATTCTCCTTTAACCTTTGGTTTTCTTCTTCTAAAACTAGGTTAACGACTTAAAGACTTCATTGGGATTGTGAAGCCAGACCGATACTACATTTATCGTAGTTGTATGATATGATCTTGCATCTTCTATCATAACAGTACAATCATATTGATTGGCTTGAGATTGTTTGATTTCTCCGATAGGCAAGATATAAAAAGTAATCACAAACATCTTCGTCTCATTGTTTGTGATTCCCCAACATCTTTTTTCGCTACCATACGATTAAGATTGTTGTGAGGTGATTGATTAATCTAGGATGTTCTTCGGGAATATAAGACCAGATTATCAATTGGTTCCTGTTCGCCTTGATTATTATCAAAAGATGGAATAAAATCTTTAGTGTTTTTCTCTGGGAGACAGATTGATCCTTTGATAAACTTGTCTGTGTGAGACAGATTTGTATATTGTTAAATCTTGCGATTTTGGGTCGTAGCAACTCTTAGTTGTGGGTGAGATCGTCTAAGGAAATCAAGTGCGCAGTATCCTGCTGGGATCAGAGGCGTAGGAGTACAACTGTACCTTGGATCAGTGGGAGACTGATTGGGGTTCAACTATAGTCCAGTCCGAAGTTAGCTTGGAGTAGGCTAGTGTCTGTAGCGGCTTAATACAGTGTGTATTCAATATGGACTAGGTCCCGGGGTTTTTCTGCATTTGCGGTTTCCTCGTTAACAAAATTTCTGGTGTCTGTGTTATTTCAGTTCCCGCATTATATTGTTTATCTTTCTAATTGAAATAATACATGTTGTGCATTTATATCATCAGTTAGATTAATCCAACCTTTGATTGTTGATTATCATTGATTGATCCTTGGACATTGGTCTTTGGTACCGTCTAAGTTATTCCTTGTATTTGATTAGAACTCGCAGGATATGCTTGAGTAAATCAAATCAAGAGTAAGCTATAAACTCGTTGATACTTTTAATAGATTGAGTCTTGTTGATTCTCTTGAAAGTATATTCGAGTTTGTCCATACAAATTGCTAAGTGAAATATTGAGTGGTGTTGTTAGACCCCCACTTTTTCAATTGGTATTAGAGCAGGGAAACATCTTAAACCTAATAAGTTTGTGTTTGTTCGTTCCATAAAAATTTTCCCATGGGAAATTTCTTTGGAGAACTTGCTCTTGGCATCTGTAGCGCACGCCAGATTTCCTTAAAGATTGTTCAAAGATTATTATGGTTAAAACCTCTGGGTTCTCATGATAATCTTACTTCATCTAATTAAAAGGGAAGTTTTAGATGTTAAGAATCAATCAGAAGGGAAGATTGAGAAAACGCTTGATACTCTCAAGGATATGGAACCTCACTAGATTAACTCTTGATCTCTTTGAGAAATACTATCGTGGTGGATCAATTGATAAAGATCTATTCAAAGCTTTCGAAGGCGTTTTTAAATTCTTAGAAAAACTTAAATCTGTTAAGTCTAAGAATCATTCTGAAAAGGGTTTTTTATGTGTTGAATCTGTTAATACTATGCAACCCAGAAATCGGAGGTATCCTTCTTCTAGCCAGAACAAACAAAGGAGCTCTAACTTCCCTGACTATCATCATTACTTTGATTATACTACAGGGACTGTTCACACATACCAACAAGAAATGTCGCATGAAAATTCCTCTACGCATTATGCCTCTTGGTAACAATGATGGCAATTCCCCATGTGTATATATCTTGGAATGGGGCAAGAAAATGGTTTGAGTTGTTTACAGTTTTGTTAATTGTGTTTAAACATCAATCTTAGCTTTCTATTGCATCTGTTGTCGTTCACATGTGTGTTGTCACGGAATGCATAACCTTTAATGTGCAAATGGCTAAAGAAATCTCGTTTTTTCTTATGTGGGTCTCGGTTCGTGAACGGGTCCAAGCCCATTTTGTGGCCTTATAAAGAAGAAGTTCCCGCACCCTAATTTTCTTCATCACCCGTCCGCGTACGTGAACCTCTAGGGTTTTGTGTGTTTCCTCCGTTGAAGCTTCATTGGAAAAATTGAAAGAAAGGGTGTTCAAAATTCAATCCAAGTAAGTAATCTTCTCTTGATCCTTTCATATTTCTAGTCTCATGATGAATCTTAGAAGCACTAAAAGGAGTCCTGGAAAGTTCCCTACTAATGATCTTAGTATTGCTTTGATGGCGTTTGGAAAACTTGGTATCCCCAATCTTTGTCCCTCCACAATTGAAAATTCTTGGTGGAGTCACGAATTTGCGGAATTGGTCTATTTTCTTGATTCGGGTATTTCAAGTCTCGATATTTTCGGTTTCATTATCTCTCAAATGATTTTGACGACTTCACCCATCAAGATGTTGGGTTACCCTTGATTAATTAGTCAAATTTACCGTGATCGTGCGTGTGATTCAATTGGCAACTCTCTTGGGGTCCCCAAACCGGTTTGTTCGTGTACCTTTAGGCGCATAAGGGAAAATTCTTGCAAGCGACAAAGAATCGCTTCTCTTGATCTTAGTGACCCTACTACCATGAGCCTTCTTCAAAAAATTCTTGAAGGTGTGTGTAAGGTTGATTCAAGAGTGAAGTGTGTTCAAGAACAATTGTCTTTGGTTGCAACAAAGTTTCCCGAGATCGAGGAAGAATTGAACACAATTAAAGAATCTTGGAGTATCTCCGATGAGGAAGAAGATGAGTAACGTGTGTTTTTGTTGCCTAGTATGTCTTCTTTTTGGTTTAATAGGAAGAATAACTAGTGCTTTGAGTAGCGAAGATTGTGACTACACTAGCTATTATTTTCATCTTCTTGTTTTTAGGTTTTTGTTTTAAATTCTAAAACTATTTGGAGGATGATGTTTTGCAGTATTTAATCTCTATGATTTGTTATATTGCAACTTATTATGGGATATTGGTGTCTACGTCCATGAACTATTGTTGTCCCATATTTTTTCAAAAGTAAAGTCGTTCATGATCGGTATTCATATATTAATTTAAGGATGAATAAACTTTTGACATATACAAAAGTTAAGCCTATTTGTCAATCTTTGATGGAAGATATGTTAAAATATTTTGTGTCCAAGGATTATTCCTATTGTATATTCTTGTGCAAAAGAATGAATCCTTGTGTATTCCACGGTAATAATCTTCATTGATCCATATTTTTGTATTACCGTGAGGCTCCGTAATGTATCTTATGTTGAGCACGATACAACCAAGTTGATTATTTTTTATTAGCTTTGTTGGTTGTTCAGTGAGGTACTTTATGTTGAGCATTTAGAACAAAATAAATCATCTTCTTGGTTGTTTAGTTGTTACTCCACAAGTTCTCTTGTGTTGAGTATATGAACGATTAAGCCAGTCCCTCTCTTGTATGGTTATCTTAGTCGTTGCTCCGTAAGTTTACTTATGTTGAGCACAATGAATTAAATTGATCACTTTTGTGTTAATTTGATTATGTATTCCAATTAAATTATTCATGGGTTTACTTATGAATAATTTGATTGAGTTTTGGATGTAAAAATCATTCTTATGGTTTTGGTGTCCAATAAAAATCCTTCTTTTCTCTTGAAATTAAGGTCGCTCGTTGTTGTTCTTTCGGGAATGATATCTAATGGGGGAGAGTTCTTTTGAACTTGTGCTTAATGGTCATATCTTGAGGGGTGCGCGGATGTGGAATTTTAGAGGGGTTATCTTGTATCTTTAAACTCCTTGATGAATGTTGTTAGCTTTGGCTATATGATTGCATCTAAATAAGATGATGTGTGTTTCTTTCTCTCAGTCATGAAATGTCTCTTATGGAAATTTCATTATGATACCGTTCTTGTACCTTTGCCAATTTTATTGACAAAAAGGGGGAGAATTAATATGTAGTTCACACTACAAATATATATGGTTGTCGGATCATTGTGTAAGGGGGAGTGGTTTTCATGTGAGATAGAGTATTGACTAAGGGGGAGTGATACATATCACCATAGTATTATTGTTGAAGTTTTGATACAATTGGACTTTGACACTGTGTAATAATACTATGACACTGTATAATAATGATCGAGACCGATGCTTTCTCATTGTTATAGCTACGGATCTTCAACAATGGTGATGCTAAACTTACAACCTTTGGGATCATTGGAGTACTTGGAAGTGACGAAGATTTCGAGGAATGTTGAAGATTAGACATGTGGGATAGGAGCTACTAAAGTTTCATTATCTTTTTGTATTCCATATGTATTGATAGTTTTGTCACTAAAATTGACAAAGGGGGAGATTGTTAGAGCACTGCTCGGTCAAACTCGCATGCGTTGCTATCTCAAGCATGTTTTTCAATGTTAGTGATCAAAACTATAAGTCTTGATTTCTAGTCTCTTATAGCTAAGTCTCGGACTAGGATAGTAAGTGTAGTTGAGCTCAAGGACTTCATGGCGATTCATCATACAAGTAGAAGATCTACTCAAGGAACCGGTGGAACTTCTCGACAAAAAGGTATGTCGAGACTTGAACTTATCTGTCACTCAAAAGTCTATCTATTTTATCTCCTACTCTTTGAGACAAAAGTCGTATGCTATATATATAGACTAGATTATACACATTTGGTATTTCGAGCCGAGCATACCTCGCCTATCTATATCTTGAAATATGTGTTGGTAAGCTTTTCGCTTCGACCAAGTTTATCTTTACCTAGTGATGGAAGTCATGATATGTTTCAATCACTTTGAAAATTGCTTTGACGAGAAATAGTGTAACAACTATATAACGTCCTCTAAGAATGTTTCAATGATTGGAATGAGAGTTTAGATTACATAACCAATGGATTCCTTGAACCGAAGTTTTCGAACTTTGTTGATCAAGAGAACAGGAAGTAGGGCAAGTGCCAACTCCGCGAACTCTGTCCGTGAACTGCCGAAGTTCTCAAACCCGAATTTTTTTGCTGTAGTTGACAAATTACTTGCGTGAGCCAAGTCCGCGAACCCTGTCCGCGAACCAGCGTAGTTCTCATCCCGAGAATTTCTGCTTGAGTTTGTAAACTCTATCCGGTGTCTTAAGTCCGCGAACCTAGTCTGCGAACTTGAGAAGGTTATATATCTAAAGATGATTTCTGAACTTATTCTTAAGATACTAAGGAATGCATTTGCAAACCGTGGCTATTAAAGTTCATGAACCGATTCGAGTGAATCAAATCATCTTTGTTTCAATTGTGTCTTGTGTAGTTACATAAGATTTCCTTGCAATTGAAAAACTCTCTTAACTAGGTCATTTGAGTCATTTGAACTAGTTATGGTAAAGAAGAACATGATTGGTATTAAACTCTCATATGGTTAACCTTTTTGGTTAGACTATTGTTGAACCAACAATGTACACGTTTGGGTGCGGTTAACAAACCTAGAAGCATACAGTCATTGTGTATGACAAGCTAAGTTTTCGATCTAACGGTTGAGAAATATTAGCTTGATTATATGTCGGGTTTTCATCTAACGGTGGATATTGATTGCTTTGTAACTAAGGCAAAACCCTGATTTGAAAGGCTATATAATGGAGACATCTAGTATTATGCAAAACTAATACCCACACCTTACATGTGATACTAGTTTGCATGCTAGATTTGAATCTCCTTTAACCTTTGGTTTTCTTCTTTTAAAACCAGGTTAACGACTTAAAGACTTCATTGGGATTGTGAAGCCAAACCGATACTACTTTTATCGTAGTTGTGTGATCTGATCTTGCATCTTCTATCGTAACAGTACAATCATATTGATTGGATTAAGATTTTTTGATTTCTCCGATAGGCAAGATATAAAAAATAATCACAAACATCTTCGTCTCATTGTTTGTGATTCCGCAACATCTTGTTTCGCTACCATATGATTAAGATTGTTGTGATGTGATTGATTAATCTAGGTTGTGCTTCGGGAATATAAGACCGGATTATCAATTGGTTCCTGTTCGCCTTGATTATTATCAAAAGACGGAACAAAAACTTTAGGGTTTTTCTGTGGGAGACAGACTGATCCTTTGATAGACTTATCTGTGTGAGACAGATTTGTTTATTGTTAAAGCCTGCGCTTTTGGGTCGTAGAAACTCTTAGTTGTGGGTGAGATCAGGGAATTAAGTGCGCAGTATCCTGCTGGGATCATAGGCGTAGGAGTACAACTGTACCTTGGATCAGTGGGAGACTGGTTGGGGTTCAACTATAGTCCAGTCCTAAGTTAGCTTGGAGTAGGCTAGTGTCTGTAGCGGCTTAATACAGTGTGTATTCAATTTGGACTAGGTCCCGGGTTTTTTCTGCATCTGCGGTTTCCTCGTTAACAAAATTTCTAGTGTCTGTGTTATTTCAGTTTCCGCATTATATTGTTTATCTTTATAATTAAAATAATACAGGTTGTGCGTTTAGATCATCAGTTAGATTAATCCAACCTTTGGTTGTTGATTATCATTGATTGATCCTTGGACATTAGTCTTTGGTACCGCCCAAGTTATTCCTTGTATTTGATTAGAACTCGCAAGATCTGCTTGAGTAAATCAAATCAAGAGAGAGATACAAACTCGTTGATATACTTTTAATTGATTGAGTCTTGTTGATTCTCTTGAAAATATATTCGAGTTTTTCCATACATATTGCTAAGCGAAATATTGGGTGGTGCTATTAGACCTGCGCTTTTTCACAACCGTTAGATCGAAAACTAGCTTGTTACACACAAATGAAATGCACGTTTTTCGGTTTGTGTAACCGTACCCAAAATTGTACATTTGTTGGTTCAACAATAGTCAACCAAATGGTTATCCATATGATCACTTTCATATCAACCATATTCTTCTTCACCATAACTAGTTCAATTGACTCAAATGAACTAGTTAGAGAGTTGTTCAATTGCAAGGAAATATTATGTAACTAAACAAGACACAATATGGCATAGTGATGTCTAAGCATCAAATTCCCTTTTTGCAAGGATACACCACTATAAATGAGGCTTACACATCATTTATACTCTTCCGGCTAAGATATAAAGCTTACTTGGTACACAGTCCGCATATGCACCTTCAACCAAGTACCCCTCCCTATATATGTCTTAATGGAATTTCTACAAGTATGGAAAGGGGATGATGATTTTTCAAAAGTTGTTGTAGATAGTGATAAAAGGGTCGTTTTAAGACTTGTGAAGGAAGTAATTTTTAGACTTAATAAAAATAAAGAAAATTAATTTTCAAAGAGTGATGTCAAGATTTAAAATGGACTAAGGCTCCGGATTCACTATTACTTCAAGTTGATTGGTTACAAAAATATTTCATAATTATTATCTAGCTCTTTTTCCATTAAATCACTTATTAATCTATAAGGTGTCCAAATATTGAATTGTAATCCTTAAGCATGATTTATCAAAGAATTAATTCTAAGCATAAAACATCAAACTGATTCACAACTAGTTAAGAAAACCATTTTTATCTTTTATTGATCCAAGTGAATTAAATAAAATAAATAATTAAGAAATTATAAAAAGAATTTACCAATCAAACATGAGTGAATAGCTCCTCTGTCGCCTCAGTCACCAGGTATTTTAGCCGCTCATCATGTTGGAAAACCTCTCAAAATATTTCATTGATGCTCAAAAGTGTTTTACAATGAAGAGAAAGAGAAGTAAATAGTATAAAACAGGATTCTGCGACCCACAGAAGGCGTCCAGAATCAACGACACAGAGACAGTGTTGTTGGTACAATGACTCAGTCACGGAAAGGAGTGGAAAAGTGTCGCAATAAAGCGACAGTTTTTAACGACTTTCCTGCCTCGTCCAATGTTCTTCGTGTTCTTCAGTTCCAGCAGCAGCAGGAACTTCTTCTTCACAGCGCCTAGTTCTTCGATTTTACGTCTCTATTCTCTTCCAAACTCTCCCTAAACTTGCTAGCCTTTCCCAAACTGTTTTGCCTTGTATTTATAGTGAATTGGAGCCAAAAATCCGACCATTGATTGCATATATTCTCCATTTAATCCAAATATTCTCGGCTGCCAATAATAACGAAAATTTCCATTTTTAACCCCATGCACGCGTTAACTTTGATCCTGCACGCTCCCAAATGTCTTCTCCACGCCTCAACACTCTTCCAACGCTAGTAGGACTCTTCCATGCACACAAGAACTCCATTTTTGCTCGTGTTACAGTCAACACGTGCTCTGTTTTGGGCTCAAGGATCATCACGCGCTTTCCAACCACTTCTGATCGAACCCACTACCCATAATGTGTTCCTCATGCCATATCACATCTTCCTACCAAGTTTGAGCGATTAAATCTCCCTAAAACACCTTCATTTTGTTGATTGAAACTCTAACAGTTGAGAACTTCATTTCCCGCCAAAAAAAAGTTTTTGAATTTAAAGAGATGAAGTGACCCTAATCGCCTGTGGAGTGTAAATAGCAAATGCCCAACTGAGGTGCCCCTTAGTAATTGGGTTGCCCCTTAACCAAAATGAGAGTCCGAATAACAAATGTCCTCCGGGGATGCCCCGCATAATTTTTCGAGCAGATCTTTCCAAAAATGTTTATTTCCTAAAAATACATAAAAACACAATATTAGTACAAAAATAGAGTTCCAACAATACGGACATTGAGGACAAATTAAACACAAAAATGTGTCTATCAAATACCCCCAAACTTATTATTTGCTAGTCCTCGAGCAAATCTAATCTAGAAAGTAAAATGACTACACTTAGCACGTGCAGCAAGCCGTTAAACCACTAGGTGGCCCAGTGGCGGAGTGTTGTCTCCGGAGGGTTTACCAGAGGTTTACCCACAAAACATTTACTCCAGACCCTAGCTATCTACAACGAACCTTGGAAGGCACTAAAGAATCTCCTTGGTTGGCTTACAATCACTGACTACAGGAGGAAGTACCCTGATGCGAAATTCCAATTTTTGTACACGAGTTTACACTCAAGCATACTAAAATTCATATAAAGTGACAGAGCTCTACTCAGATAGTTGTACTATGGACATCATATTCGGAGTCAAACTAATCATATGGATAGAAAAAGGAGATGGAAATAGAAAAACGTAGATGGTTTTGATGTTAACCAAATGATCGATGTTTCACATATCTGTCTGAAGGCCACTGCCAGAATGAACCTATCCTAATGGACTGAGATACCGGTCTGACTAATATCAACACAACTGGCATATACAAGGGAACCAGTGGTCAATAACTTAAATCTAGATCAACAAACTGGCAAATACAAGGGAACCATCAGTTGACTACACATAACAATAACCATTTTTTTTTAACTTAACGACATGAATAGATCTTTTTGATCCAAGCGCATGCTTCTTGTCAGCAGATTACACGATAGTTCCCACGGGTCATGCATTCCACGCTTGCTTAGGCGACGGAAACAAGGAGAATACACGCATATTGTTATCTAAGTGTTAATACTTATTCCGATTGGTCTAACTGGTAGGGTCTTTTTTTCTTTTTTCTTTTTGTAACTCAGTAACTCTAATTCACCCTAGCAGTGGTAACAACTTGAATCGTGTGCCCCACCTAATTACTTAGAGAAACATAGTTTAAAATGAAAAAATAAAATAAAAAAAAAATGAAAAGGACTCAACGAGATATGGTGCAACTATCATGTTATTTCTAACACCTGAGCTCTGTGCTTTTATGAATAGACTCTATAGATGTTTCCATCTAATCAGATTGGTTCCTCAACTCCTACAACCAAGATGCTTCCATCCACTTAGATTAGTTAGTGCCATCCTGAATACGCATAAATTTCTAGGCTCTGGAGTTTATTTATTGCAACTAAAAGATTTTCCCATACCCCCAAACTTAAATCTAACATTGTCCTCAATGTTTCCAATGATAAAATTAACAGCATGAACGAGGAGAAATTGTTACCACTTGAAGCAAAAAGGGTTGAGGAAAGATATTACCGTGTTGCGTGAGATTGGGTTACCTCCCAAGAAGTGCTAAGTTTAAAGTCTTCATCCAGACATCAAATACCTCAAAAAGGATCTTCACCTTCCAAAGTCATATACCAATAACCGAAAAAGTTGTGGGTCCATAATACCAGATAGAGCTAACACCAATATGAGACAACTGCACTGGTTCAGAAAAATGAACAGAAGGAGCACATCCTCATCTAAGGTTTCTTGCAAGACAATCAGATCTATCCAGAGCCTCCAGTTGGGCTTCATAAGAGTGTCTTGAAAAATAGATTCATTCGAAAAACGAGTTTCTAATATATGGATTTCCTCCTGAACAGTATCAGGCGGATCATGTTGTGGAGTCTGAATAGACTCAAGCGATACCTTAGATGCACTAGGCTTGAGTCCCAAGTTAGGGACTTCTACTGGGGATAATTGGCAATCTCTACCCCCAAATTTAGGGTAATCACTATTCTCCGTAAGACCTTTAACTATGGCTTGAATTTCCGGATCCGGAGAGTATTTAAAATACTCTAGAGCTTCTTCTAGTTCACTACCCCCAAACTTAGAGTTTTGGGTGTCTCTAGATAAACTAGTCACAATATTCCTAATTTCTAGACCATCCGGTTCCTGGAAAAGGTCAATTGCTTTCTCTGAGTTATAATCAGGTGGTTCATCCTCTAAATTCTTTTGAGGTATACTAGCTATAGGACTTATATGTTTCATATCCTCTATGGTCATCCCTAGAGTTTCCTTATTGTGTTGAAGCACGGTTACTGGCCTAATCTCATGATCACTATCCAAATCGGAAGTTATAGGAAAAATCTCAGATGGGCCTACAAATGCATAATTGGGGTCCAACTTAGGAGGATCTTTAGGCTCTTCGAAATAAGGGCTTAAGGTAGATTCGGTAGCTAGTAATGGTTCAAACCTAGATTCCTATCTATCGGTATCTAACATAGAAATAGAATCCAACAGAGCATTTACTTGTTCAATGTTGCTATCATCGTCGAAATCCATGCTAAAACGGGCTAGACAACTCTCTAATGGATCTTCCGATTCGGTGTTTGGTACAGACTTCGGAACTAAGGTTCCTATCATGTTGACCTCTTCAATGCACGTGTCATCTAGCTCAGAGGGTAGCTTACTAATATTAAAAATGTTCAGCTCAATAGTCATATTACCAAAAGACAAATTCATAATACCATTTCGACAGTTAATGATCGCATTGGATGTAGCTTAAAATGGGCGACCTAAAATCACTGGTATTTGGTTCTCTGGGTCAGGGATAGGTTGAGTATCTAGGATAACAAAATCCAGCGGATATATAAACTTGTCGACCTCTATGAGAACATCCTCGATCACACCACGAGGAATTTTAACGGACCTATCAGCTAACTGAAGTGTCATCTGTGTAGGTTTCATCTCACCAAGTCCTAGCTTAAGGTACACATGGTATGGCAGTAAGTTCACACTGTCTCCTAAGTCAAGCAACGCTTTCTCAACACGGTACTTACCTATTGTACAAGCAATGGTAGGGGACCCTGGGTCTTTATACTTAGGAGTAGTGGTATTCTGAATAATAGAACTCACATGACTAGCTATGAAGGCTTTCTTCTGGACACTGAGCTTACGCTTTCGCGTACACAAGTCCTTAAGGAACTTGGCATAAGAGGGAATCTGCCTAATTGCATCTAATAATGGAAGGTTGATATTAACCTGCTTAAAAACCTCCAATATATCATTAAAGTTGGACTCCCTCTTAGTCGGAACTAGCAGCTGGGGGAACGGGGCTCTGGGAACAAAGCCGGGCTCATCAGGACCCTCATTGGTCTTTGGAGACTCTATCAGTCTCCTCATTTTCTGGCTCATAAGGGTGAACTACAGCATGTTCACTATCAGGCATGGCAACCTTATTGTCAACTTTCTTTCCACTCCTAAGGGTTGTAATAGAGTTCACATGATTGTACGATTTTCTGCTTTAGGATTGGGTTGAGTTTGACTAGGAAACTTACCTTTTTCCCTCAAAGACTCATTTATATGACTAACCTGGGTTTTCAACTCGGAAATAGCCTGAGAGTTAGCCTGACCTATTCTCTTATTTTCTTCTATACCTTGAGCAACAGATTGCTGAAACTGCATAGTGTTACGAGTTAACAAAGCAAGAGACTCTTCTAAACTCATAATCTTCTTATCCGAAGGGTTCTGAAACTGTGCCGGGCTGAAGGATTCTTAGGATAGCCAAAACCTGGGGGAGCTTGAGAGTTACTAGACTGACCTTGATTCTCCCTTAGACCAAGAAAGGTTGGGATGGTTTCTCCAGCCAGGGTTATAGGTTTCTGAATAAGGGTCAAACTTCTGACGGTTATCGAATCTAGTGTTGTTATAAAGAGCATTGGCTTGCTCTTCAACATGGTCTTCCCAAAAAGGCTCTATTCTACCACTAGTACCACTAGAATGACCTAATTCCAACGCTTCTAACCTTTTGGCTATGGCTGCTATTTTAGCATCTGACTCATAGGATCCTTCTACCCTATTGACATTTCCTCTACTTAGAAGAATTGTTTTCTGGGGTTCCCTATTATTTTCCCATTGTTGGGTCTTATTGGCGATTTCATTCAAAAATGTCATCGCCTCATCAACAGTTTTATTCTCAAACCCACCTGTGCATAAGGACTCAACCATGGTCGTTGTTGAATAGTCTAAACCCTCGTAGAGGATCTGAACTAACCTAACCTTCTCTAAACCATGATGAGGACATTGAGAAATTAAGTCATTGAACCTTTCTAAATACCTATATAAAGATTCTCCCTCTTGTTGAGCAAAAGTACAAATTTGTGTCCTAATAGACGATGTTTTGTGCCTTGGGAAAAACTTATGTATAAAGGCAGATGTAAGTTGTTCATAGGTTTCAATTGACTCAGAATCCAAACTATACAGCCAAGATTTGGCTTTATCTTTTAAGGAAAAGGGGAATAACCTAAGTTTCAGTGCATCATCACTAAGGTTTTTAATTTTCAGAGTACTACATACTTCCTCAAATTCCCTAACATGAAAATAGGGGTTCTCATTCTCTTTTCCTAAAAAGGTTGGGAGCATCTGTAAAGTCCCAGGTTTGAGTTCATAATTTGCCTCGGTTTCAGCTAACTTGATACAAGACGGACGAGAGGTCCTAGTTGGGTTCAATAAAGCTTTTAAAGTTGCCATTTCTGGCACTACCAAAGGACTAGGAGAACTTCTTCACAAAGACGCAGATTCTCAAAACTGAAGTTTCCAAAAACGGGGCTCTCTAAAGAAGAGTCTTCGAGCTCCCCGCCTTCACAAGAAGAACTACTAGGTTTATCACTAATCAGACGACCTAGAGTGTTCTCTTCCAAGCCCGTTCTACCTCGGGCATACACTAGAAAAACAAAACTAAAAAAAAAGCCCTAAAAGGGAAGGGAAGTTCTATGCAAACACAAACAAGGCTGACTCCACCACACAAACCTACTGAATTCTAGCAAACAAAAGCATGATGGCTCCACTTAGATTGTTTCTAGACCAGCTTCTAATCCTTCGAAAAGGGAATTCGTTACAATTTAAGCAAACCCTCTGAGTCAATCCGAGTCAAAGTAAGTTGAATTGAGGCGAGGGAAGCTCAATGGGCTTTGATACCCAAGGCCTCACCGCTATCACAAGGGGCGCAGTCACGCATTCAACTCACAGAGACCATCATGAACTTCGAAGTATGCTAAAAGAGTAACCAATATTTTTCGAATGACTGTCTTCGCTCGTTACCCTATAGGTCTCGTTCTAGTCAAAATTTTAGGCTTAGGTTCGCGTTAGGTTTCGTTTTCCTAAGGCGGGAAAGAAGGGAACGGTGATGAAAATCCGAACCCTTATCTTGTATTGGCCAGGCCTTCCCTTTACTAGAAATTTAAAAACAGTCCAAATTCGTCCTCAATCAATGATCCCTTAGGACAGTAACTCGCTTACAGGAGATTCGCGAGTGTTTCGATGGACTTACCTCCCGTACCAGACGGGGATGAACCGTTGAAGTCGACTCGGGCCACGACTCCTATGTCATGTACGAACCCGAGGGGCCGAGACGATATCGTAATCGTCGTCCTTCCCTTGCACACAGTTTGTTTAAGGTACCCTTCCGTAGGGTAAAATAACTTAAAAATGTCCAACGTCACAGTCCAAGTCCAAAGTAAAGTGCAAAAATTACAAAAATTTCCTAATACAATTCTAAAAAAAAATTAAAAATTAAAATTAAAAAAAAATAATAAACTAAATCCTAAAAAAAATTATTTGTCTTTTTTTCTTTTTTTTAGCTTTAAGCTTTCTTCAGTCCTTAGTATCCAACTTCAACTGCAAATCAAGACACACCCAAAGAACGTAAAAAGGAAACAAATAAATATAATAATAAAAAATCTAAAAAGCTACCTAAACACAATCCGTCGGCGGGCCCAAAATTTGATGATTTTCAAAAGTTGTTGTAGATGGGTCGTTTTAAGACTTTTGAAGGAAATAATTTTTAGACTTAATAAAAATAAAGCAAATTAATTTTCAAAGAGTGATGTCAAGATTTAAAATGGACTAAGGCTCCGAATTCACTATTACTTCAAGTTGATTGGTTACAAAAATATTTCATAATTATTATCTAGCTCTTTTTCCATTAAATCACTTATTAATCTATAAAGTGTCCAAATATTAAATTGTAATCCTTATGCATGATTTATCAAAGAATTAATTCTAAACATCAAACTGATTCACAACTAGTTAAGAAAACCATTTTTATCTCTTTTTTTATTGATCCAAGTGAATTAAATAAAATAAATATTTAAGAAATTATAAAAAGAATTTACCAATCAAACAAGAGTGAATAGCTCCTCCGTCGCCTCAGTCACCAGGTATTTTAGCCGCTCATCATGTTGGAAAACCTCTCAAAATATTTCATTGATGCTCAAAAGTGTTTTACAATGAAGAGAAAGAGAACTAAATAGTATAAAACAGGATTCTGCGACCCACAGAAGGCGTCCAGAATCAACGACACAGAGATAGTGATGTTGGTACAATGACTCAGTCGCGAAAAGGAGTGGAAAATTTTCGCAATAAAGCGATGGTTTTTAACGACTTTCCTGCCTCGTCCAATGTTCTTCGTGTTCTTCAGTTCCAGCAGCAGCAGGAACTTCTTCTTCACAGCGCCTAGTTCTTCGATTTTACGTCTTTATTCTCTTCCAAACTCTCCCTAAACTTGCTAGCCTTTCCCAAACTGTTTTGCCTTGTATTTATAGTGAATTGGAGCCAAAAATCCGACCATTGATTGCATATATTCTCCATTTAATCCAAATATTCTCGGCTGCCAATAATAACGAAAATTTCCATTTTTAATCCCATGCACGCGTTAACTTTGATCCTGCACGCTCCCAAATGTCTTCTCCACGCCTCAACACTCTTCCAACGCTAGTAGGACTCTTCCATGCACACAAGAACTACATTTTTGCTCGTGTTACAGTGCACGTGCTCTATTTTGGGATCAAGGATCATCACGCGTTTTCCAACCACTTCTGATCGAACCCACTGCCCATAATGTGTTCCTCATGCCATATCACATCTTCCTACCAAGTTTGAGCGATTGAATCTCCCTAAAACACCTTCATTTTGTTGATTGAAACTCTAACAGTTGAGAACTTCATTTCCCGCCAAAAAAGAGTTTTTGAATTTAAAGAGATGAAGTGCCCCTAATCGTCTGTGGAGTGTAAATAGCAAATTCCCAACTGAGGTGCCCTTTAGTAATTGGGTTGCCCCTTAACCAAAATGAGAGTCCGAATAACAAATGTCCTCCGGGGATGCCCCGCATAATTTTTCGAGCAGATCTTTCCAAAAATGTTTATTTCCTAAAGATACATAAAAACACAATATTAGTACAAAAATAGAGTTCCAACAATACGGACATTGAGGACAAATTAGACACAAAAATGTGTCTATCACGGGACCATATTGACATGCATGCTTCACTGTTCATTCGCAATCATTGTGTTACTTCGCAATGATTGTGTTCATTCGCAATGATTGCGTTACTTCGTAATAATTGTGCCATTCGCAATCATTGCGTAAAATGATTGTGCAACACTCGTTCGTCCAGCCCTCTCTAGCCTGATGCACAATGATTGTGCGATATTAGCTCTAGGACAATAGCCTCCATAATGCGCAATGATTACGCTGCAAGCTCAAGGCCACCTACCCAACTGGCCCAATGCATCATTTGATGCGAGATTTGGCCCTTAGCCAAATGTCAAACGCAATGCGCCATTTTGGCGCAATATTGGCTTAAGACAATATGCTTCTTACCTTACAACGAAAGCTTTGGATGAAGCTTCACCTCGGGCCATGGCGCATCTTTTAGCATGCGCCATGCTAAAAACATTAGCTGTTACAATAATTGTAAGATTGGCTCGAGATTAATTTCTCCGATAGGCAAGATAGAAAAGTAGTCACAAACATATTCGTCTCATTGTTTGTGATTCCACAATATCTAGTTTCGCCATCATACGATTTAGATTATTGTGAAGTGATTGATAATTCTAGGTTGTTTTTCGGGAATATAAGTACGGGTTATCGATTGGTTCCTGTTCACCTTGATTTATCAAAAGACAGAACAAAACTCGTAGGTATTTCTGTGGGAGATAGATTTATATATTACTCTAGACTTTTCTGTGTGATACAGATTTTTTTATTAAAGTCTTCGACTTTGGGTCGTAGCAACTCTTAGTTGGGGGTAAGATCATCTAAGGGAATCAAGTGCGTAGTATCCTTCTAGGACCAGAGATGTAAGGAGCACAATTGTACCTTGGATCAGTGTGAGATTGATTGGGGTTCAACTACAATCCAGACCGAAGTTAGTTTGTAGTAGGCTAGTGTCTGTAGCGGCTTAATACAGTGTGTGTTCAATCTGGACTAGGTCCCGGGGTTTTTATGCATTTGCGTTTTCCACGTTAACAAAACTTCTGGTGTCTGTGTTATTTCTTTTCCGTATTATATTTTGTTATATAACTGGAATATCACAGGTTGTGTGTTGAATCAATCAATTGGGAAATCCGACCTTTGGTTGTTGATTTAAATTGATTGATCCTTGAACATTGGTCTTTGGTACCGTCCAAGTTAATTTCTCTTATATTCAATTAGACTCGCAGATTTCTATTTGCTTGAGTAAAGTATTGAATCGAGAAATAGATATAACTCTTTGATATACTTTTTATAAGATTGAGTATGACAATCTAGTTGATTCTCTTAAAAGTATATTGGAGTTTGTCCATACAGATTGATAAGCGAAATATTGGGTGTGGTTGTTAGACCCCCGCTTTTTCAATTGGTATCAGAGCAGACAAACACGTTTAAGACCTTATAAGTCTGTATTTGTGGCGATCTGACTCCATGGGTAGGAATTCTATCTCCATAAACGTACCACCAGTCTTCGGTGGCTCAAACTACTTATGGTAGAAAATCGCGATGCGTTCTTTTCTACAAGCTCGTGATTTTCAAACATGGGTACGTGTTGTTAATGGCTATGATCCTTCGGTAAATACAGAAGGTGATGTATCTATACCTAAGGATATTGGTAGATATAGTCCAGAAGAAATCCTTGCTGCAAAGCAAAATTCTGAAAACTTAAATGTTATCATACATGCCATTATCCCAGATCTTCAGCATCATGTGACTATGTGCACTAAGTATAAAGAAGCCTGGGATATCTTAGAAACTGTATTTGAAGGGAATACCAGCGAAAAAGAAGCTAGGATTCAAAACCTAAATTCTGATTGGAAAACCTTCGTATGGCAGATGAAGAAACATTTGATGAGTATAATCACAAAGTGTCTGAAATTTTTAATGCATCTTTTGCATTGGGTAAGACTATCCCTGAAAAGGACATTGTGATGAAAATATCATTGCCATCCAGATACGATTCTAAGAAACATGCCATCTTTGAAGGAAATAATCTCGCAACGCTCTCCAGAAATACTCTGGTTGGGAAGCTAAAGATCTTTGATCATGAGCATACATCCAAATCAGGATAGGATGTTGCTTTCAAAGTACAAAAGAGCACTAAATTACTTGATAAAAGTAAAAATGTTTGCATCTCTGAAGATGATCTTTCTGAGGATGATTCCTCAGATGAAGATCTTGACAAGTCAGACTCGTTGATCACTAGATAGTTTAGGGATCTTCTTTAGAAGAGAAGTAAACGGTTCTCCAGAGATAAATCCAAGTCATAAGTAAAGCCCCATTGTTAGAGCATAGCTCGGATGAACCCACCAAACGTTGGTATGTCAAGTTTGGTTGTCATATTTTAGTGAACCAAAACTCATTTAAAGAGTCACTTGATTATGTACTAGAGTCAACTTCGTATAGGTTAGCTTGAAAGTATTTGGATATGAGACATTACAAGTATCACGTGAAGACTTTAAGAAGTGAAGAAGTAAGGAGCTACAACGACAACATCATCCTTCCACTTGAGGTTAGTGATATTTGACTTGAATTGTTTCTTTCCCTAACGTATCTTTCAAGTCGTGCATATTGAAAACATAACTGTGAAGCATGAATGATTATACTCTAGTTAGACGTAGTATTAAGGAATGCAATACGAATTATAATGCTTATCTTTTGAACTTCGTATATAAGGCATCGACATAGTCGTTTGAATGCTATTGTGATTATGTATGGGTATGAGGTGAAGATTTCATCCTAGGAAACAGTGTTTTACATTCGTTTAAAGGAAGTAAATTCATGAACTTGTTTCGTGAATCAAAAGGGAAATCACTAGGCTTGTTAGTATTGTTATTCATTGAATATCTTTTGAACTACCAATATGTGTGATTAGTATAACCGCTCATGACTTGTTTACGTTCTTGGTAAAACTATTCACAGGGCCTGACTTTTGTATTGGTATGACTTTTATTAGTGAAACTAATCTTAAGTAATCACCTGAGACGGTATGATCGATTTGTTGTAATTGGTATGACCAACTCTAGGCAAAGGGGAATCGATCCTAGTAAGAGGTGCAACCGAACACAAACGGGTATCGATCCTTGTATGAGGTGCAACAAATTTCTAGATATTGGGAATCGATCCTGTGAACATGTGCAACAAATTTTTAGATATTGGGAACCGATCCTATGGCCATGTGCAACAAATACAAGTTAGATACCATATGTATGTGGGAACCGATCCTAGTACCTAGTCAACCGAATTTTGGAAAGCTAGTGTGACTAATTCCAGTACCCACATGGAGGTAGAACCAAAACTTGTTTTGGTAGAACCGTGAAACCCATGTTTGGTGATTGAGTGTTCTTAATCAATCACATAGTTATTGAAAGTCAGATGAACCAATTCTAAACTTGTTTGGAAGTGTGTCAAATCGGTTTCAAGATTGTAAGTATGAAAGATGACTTACAAAGTTAAGATGTCGACATACTTTGAACATGTGCAGTAACGCCTATCTTTTATTGTTCAAAGATATTCCTTAATAGCTAAAGGAAAAATCCCGGATCGAAAATAAATTGAGAATCTTTTGTTTAAGGTTTTGAAATTTATATTTGGAAAATGAAAATTAGTAATGTGCATTTACTAGTTGGAGATTTTCTAAGAGATTTCGGTCAATATTTTGGATAAAGCATTTCCAGGAATTATGGAAACCGAATTTGGAAATATATTGCATATCTTGAGAATATTTTCGGTTTTGGAAGTTTCTTGATGTCCAAACTTCCTTGATCTATAAATATCAAAGTTTTCATTTCGAGCAAACTAATCCTCAGAGCCAGCAAAACTACCTAGTTGTGTTGTTACTGGTGGAGCCGCCTATTCGGAGAGGAAAGTAACCTAATTAGGAAAAATCTCTTACGACCGCTCGGTTTAAAGACTTCTTTGGGATTGAGAAGCTCTATTAGTACTGTTGGTGGGAAAATAGATAATTGCGGTTTATTATTAGTTTTCGATTGATTTGATTAACAAACGTTTGTTGAACTTTGATTGCACCCAGTTTGTTTATGCTTGAGAATATTCTCTTCTGATATAAGATTCACTCAAACTAGATAGAAGTTTCGACGGGGATCTTTAGACTGTTTGTAGATCTAAAGACGTCTTGTGATAATCCATTGTTAACAGACTCCGTTATGTGCATGATCGATCACAAGAGATTCAAGTTGATTGTGTGCAGGTGTTTATTGAAGATCAAAGAAGATTTGAAGACAAAGAAGATTTCTTATTTGAGTTCATAATCTTTGGTGTGCACAAAACTTGATCGGCTGGGGATCCAACTATAATAGGTTTATCTTTTGATAGATTGGATTGATTAGTTGAGTAGATCGGCATCAATACAATTCTTTGTGATTCAAAGTATTGATTGCATAGACAATTACTTTGGTAGTTGTTAAATAGATTGATATAAGAACCTGACAAAGGAGTTTATTGGGATAAACAAAAGAGTTTATTGGAATATCTTGTGTTCAATCACGCACATAACGGAGTCTGTTAACATTGGATTATCACAAGACGTCTTTGACGAGGTGTCGAACTCGCAAAAATAAATTCCTTACTTCTCTTACACTAACTAGTAGTACAATGAAAGCAGGTTCGTTCCTAAGGGAGAGTTGAGTCTAAGTTGCCAATTCAATTTCTGAATATTAATGCAAATATGAGGATGAGAATGATCAAGGACTATTTCTCAATCACGAAACAAGAATCTTACTGACATAGATATGTTTCTGCAAAATACCCATTACTAATAAGTAATAACCCTAGAATATTTAGTACGCTCAAATATCCCGCAGTCTCTTAATTCACCGGATACGGAAGCGCTCGACTACCAGATTCTACTTGCCAAGTTTCCTAGAAGTACGCTCTCTATGTGTGACTTAAACAAATGCATTAAGTTCTATGACATAGGCTACTCCTAGTGACAAACACATAAGCTCGATTCATCTACTAGTGGCATTCAATACATATGATTACTTAACAATATCTCATCGTCAACAACCACATATTACTACTTGTACTTGGAACATCTAGACAATTACGGGGTCGAACAGTTCTCAAATTAGCATTAGAATCATCCATAAACCAATTTAATTTGAAACTTAAACGATTCATAAACAATTCACATAAGAAATATTGGCACAGTAGAGAATGAACAATAAAAAGACAAGAAACATGCAGTTTTAAATATCAATTGTGAATCATGTTCGGACGTCGAAATTGTCCCTAATCAGGATGCAATTAGCTACTGGAGTTCATGATATACACAGCAAAATATATGAAGCTAAACAAGCAAACCAAAGTAACAGCAGCAAGGGGACTGGTGGAGGCATGTGAACAGGTGGTAGTATGGCAGTGAACCACGGAAGCTCGCTGCTGGTGGTATTGGAACTGTGGCTTGGATGCGTAATGGTGGCTGTGGAGTGGAAAACTTGTTGCTGTTGGAGATGCAAAACAGGCGTGAAGGGGTCTGAGATGATTTTCTAGGGTTCCTTTGTATATCTTTCTTCAGCTGAAAACTCGAATCGGGTAAACACCCAAGTTTCCTAATTCTATACAAGTTTCGAACGCATAAAAATCTCAGCCATTCATTGCTGTAAACCAACGGCAATAACCTCCTTATTAGCTGACTTCTCGGCAAGATATAGACCCAACCCAGTGCCAAAGTTATGGACTTACAGCAGACATACATCGGTTCCTTGTTGACCTCAATATCCTCTCGCAACCCTTCGTATACAGCTTCCAGGTACAACTATTGTCGAGCCATGGTTTCAGTCTTGCTTGTCTTTCGAACTGACGGACAACATCACATTCTATAGCTCAGTTCAACAACTTGCAGTATCACCTCGTCCTTGTTGTTGTCGAATGCAACAAAAACCCATATGAAATCAGCCACTGAATTGTTATTCTCAATTGAATTTCAGCCCAAGAATTTGACACAAATCATTACTAATTCAAGCCAATAGAACCATGGAAATAACATTGACTCCAAGTTGTTTTCTTCACTGAGTTTACTGCAGAAACCTGCCATGAATCATTGGTTATTGGCAGTGAGAATTCTCAGTGACTGAAGTTGAGTTGTGAATAACTAGTCGTTTAGGCCTTTAGTCAAGCACCTGCTGTGCGTGTTTCTGCTGATTGAGGAACAAATAATTGTTGATGTATAAACTCCCTTTTCTATCTTCTTTCCTGCAAATTGATGACTACAAGCACATTCAATCACACACATTTATTACTTCAATCAGATAGCAGCAGTATCATCTTCCCAGACTGGTTTCTATGCTCAAACTTCTATTCAAAATCATACACATTTGAACCACTTTGCTGCCACGTAGAAATCCATTTCGAACCCCATGTTCCTGGTCCTTCTTGTACTCGGATTGCAGTCAAAACCCATCAAACATTTCGATGGCAGAAGCATTAACCTCTTCCCTGTGTTCAGTTGACAAAACAAACCCCAAAATTCTTACAGATTTGCATTACTTACTCCTGTCACAGACCCCAAACATAATTCCCTTATTTACTTCAAAATCACTCTAAACCCTAGGAAAACATCATTGGGAACATGGCTAGCAGACGACGGTCTTGGTGCATTGAGAACGAGACAAGACTGTGATGGTCTGAACCAAGGTTTGAAAAACAGGTCACGGCCACTTAGCGTGACTGTTATAACGCGTTTTGACGGGTGTGAGCATGTTTCAGGCAAAAATCGCGTTATTTAGGTAGAAAACGCGTTTTTTATATGTTATTTTAAAATAACGGGGGTTATAACGGTTAAATAGAAAATGAAAAAGAATTATGGTTTGAAATTCTTATCTAACAGTTACAACGTGCGTGACAACAGTTATGACGGGTCTAATAACGTTGTTATAACGTTTTCTATATATTATTATTTTATTCTTTTATTTTTAAAATACTTGTTGTAATATTTTAATCTTTAATTTAAAATATAAAGAATTGTAAGAAAATATTTTTATATTCTTTTTTATTAAAAAACGGTTATAACTGACGTGAAAACAGGAAAAATGGTCTAAAAAACTTACGTTAAAATGTTATTTAGATGGAAAAAACGTAAAATTCAATTTTAGAAAAACGGTTATAACGTGTGTGAAAACGGAAAAACGGTCCTAAAAAACTGTCGTTATTTCCTATTTATCGACATTATATAGGTACGAGGTTTGGGAACCCTCACAGCCACGGTATATGGGTGTGACCGTTTTAACGGGTGTTTTTCAAACCTTGGTCTGAACTGTGAGATCTTGTTCGACCTAGTAAGTTCTTTGACTTGTGAAATATAGTGGGGTGGTGGACCTGAGTACTAAGTGCCTGGTGCTCGAGCAACATCTGTTTTGACACTTTAAAGCCATGGTGTTTTTGTACTTCAGCTCCCTAAACTCCCAAGGTCGTCGAACAACGCCATTAGCGCCTATTTTCGTGCTTTTAAGTCACATGACTCCAAAATATATACGAAAAGAAAAACAAACCGTAACACACAAAAACACAAGAAAAATAGCTAAGAAAAACATACAAAATTGATACTCAAAAGATGTAATTTAGGCACCTATCAAATTCCCCCACACTTAATCTTTGCTAGTCCTCGAGCAAACAAAAAAAAACTAAAATACAACAACTCTGTGTCGTCGAGGCCACGGTTACTTTTAGCATAAATAACAAGCCTTTAAACCCCTAGGTGTCCCTAGTGGACGAGTTATAGTCTCGTGAAGGTTTACAAGAGGTATACCTACAAGACCTTTTACTCCAAATTCCAGCTACCTGTGAAAAATCTATGAACGAATCCAAAATGACTACAGGAGGAAGTACCCAGCTGCAAATCCAATTCATATACAAGTAACAAATCTCTACTCAGAAAGTCGAACAAACCACAATACTCGGAATCTAACAAACCACAATCACACATGAACATATTAAGAAGATGGATATAGAGATAGATGGTTGCGATGTTGACTAAAGTGAACGGTGTTTCCCATATCTGTCTGAAGGTCACTGCCAAGATGAACCTATAAATCCTAATGGATTGAGATACTGGTCTGAATACTAATATCCACTCAACTGGCATATACATGGAAACTAATGATCGATATTCCTAATTCTAGATCAACTCGACTGGCAAATATAAGGGAACCAACGGTCGATTTATTACTTGAACAATAATAATAATAACTTTTTTTTCCTTTTTCTTTTCTTCACTTTTTTTCTTCAAATTGACAACATGATTAGATCTTTTTGATCCAAGCGCATGCTTCTTCAGCAGATTACATGGTAATTCCCGTGGATCCTGGATTCCACGCTTGTTTAGGCGACGGAGACAGGGAGAACACACACATATTGCTATCCAAGTGTCATTTTCTTTCTTGGGGTAATTTGCGTTACCAACCCTGGCTAAGATCATAATTTGCGTTACTTCCCCTACAGAAATAAAATTAGTGAAACCTCCCCTCGTTACATTTTCCGTCAATTCCATGTTAGCTGACTTGGCATTATTATACACGTGGCAAAAATAGACATGTGGCAGTCTCAGTACCCTAAATTCCCTCCTACACTTATTTGATCTAACGGTGGCAGCTAAAGTCAGATAATCAATGGCTGATATTTCAAATCACATAGCACCAGTCTTTTGTTCTCCCCGTATCTTCTCTTGTTCCTCTTATCCATTAACAGGAGTCAAGACGGAACCATAAGACCAATTGACCAACCTTTTTGTTTCTCGTACTGCAGAAGTGGGGATGTTCCCGTTAAGAAATTATCATCGAAGGAAAACATATTGCAACAGCTAAAAATCCACATAATTACCAAAGTTGGAAGCTAATTGAATTCGGTCAGTGCTTTCGGTCATTGCTTTTTATTTGAGTATCAGACCAGAAATCCATTGTTACAGATTCAACGATACTTGTTACTTGAACATTATCACAGCACGAATTTCCCATGTGTACAAACCACACATGCTTTATTTATTTTGGTTTGATTGTAGATCTCTTATGTTTTCACAGATACCACTACTTGGGATCGAAATTGGATTTTCAATCGCCATGAGTATCCAAACCTATTTGATATGAACTTAATAAATTGAAAGAGAAAATTACTGAGAATCAAAGATTTTATTTGCGAATTGAACATTGAGATTTAGATGGAGAAGGTTAAGTGATTATGCTGGTGGTGATTGAACGAAAGAAGGAAAATAGTGAAAGGTATTCTGAGTAGGGTACAATGAAGAAAACGAGGGTATTTTTGGTAGTTCGTAAGATTTTTTTTTATTTTTTTGGATTAATTTTTTTTCCTGCCACCTGCATATAGTTGGTGACCCATCTAACTGACCTTGGACGGAAAATGTAACAAGGGGAGGTTTCACTAATTTTATCTATATTGGGGAGGCAACGGAAATTATGATCTTGGCCAGGGGAGGTAACACAAATTACCCCTTCTTCTTCTTTTTTTATATATATATACTCTGGTTGGTCTAATTGGTCAGGTCTCTTTTTTTTTTAGTAACTCAATCACTCTATTTCATCCTATCAGTAATAACAATTCGATGTTAGTGACCCACCAAATCACTTAGAGAAACAAAAAGTTTACAAAAATAAAAACAGAAAGTGATATGGTGACGATTCTGAGATATGGTAACAACTATCATATAATTTCTAACACATGAGCTCTGCTTTTGTTTAGTTAATGGGTTCCTCAACTCTTGCAATCAAGATGGTTCCATCCACTTATATTTTCTAGTGTCATCCTGAAGGCACAAGTTTCTAGATTTTGAAGTTTATCATGCAATTTTTTTATTTTTCTATTTTTTTTAACTAAAGGCATCAAACTCCAAAAATTATAATAAACTGATACCCCAACTGAACAATAGAGGATAAACACTAAACTAGCTATTTAGTTGGCATCTAATCCCGACTCAGCTAATATATACCTCATCGTCAAGAAAAAATTCAATTTACTTAGATAGGCTAGTGTTTATTCTAAATTGTTCAAAAATATCTAAAGTTGGAGTTTGTATACGTCAATTTTTGTTCTTAATATAGCCTACCCCCACACTTAAATAAAACATTCTCCTCAATGTTTCAAATCATTGCAAAAAGAATAAGAGGAATACTTGAAAAAGACAAGGAAGTAAGAATTGGAATTGTTCACCTGATTGACGCATACGAATAGCATTCGAAATAGATTCCCCATATATCAACAATCTGAAAATTTGAGGATCCACCCACAAAACAATCTTCAATTCTAACAATAGCTTCACAAGAATATTAGAACAAAATAACAAAAGTGAAACTATCATCACATAAGAATCACCCCCACACTTAGTTCTTTCTACATCGCGAAATGTATAGGAAACAAAAGTGAAAGGAATTCTTGTGGAAACCTGCACGGCGCTAAATTCATACATATATGGTGGATACTTAGAAGCAAGGAATTCAGAAAGAACTTTAGAAGCATTCAATTCCATCCCCAAATGAGGTATTTTCTTAAAAGATGGATTAACAACTCTACAAGAAACTACTTCAAGTTTGGAAAGATCATCATTAGCTAGAGATTCACATAAAGGGTTATTGCAAAATCTCTTGTGTTTCAGGATCCTCGGTACTTCTGAAAAAGTCTATTGATTCTCCTACATTACTAATATAGTTATTCTCATTCAAACTCTTTACGAGCCATTCTTCATCAATTTCTTCTATAACTTCCAAATCTTCATCATCAGAATCGAAATCTGCTCCAAGTAAGTCATCGTAATCCTTACGTTCTTCATCTGTAAAATCCCCTTATCAAAAAAATGTCTATCGTTTAGTAGTATCCTTAGTTTTGGGTTCCCATAATCCTTTTCCATCAGCAATAATGGTCTTGGACGTGGATTTTTGAGAAAGAAAAATAAAAATAAGATCTCCAATATTTTTGGAAAGTTCTCCTAGGATATATAGTAAGAGATTAGGGTTATTGTTAATCTCTCAAGAACATAAAAAAAAAAAAAAAAAAAATCAGCCGCACTAAAAATCTCTTTTGTTGGGAAAACCTAGCCGCTGTGAGAGAAGTCTAAGGAGGAGGACGATTGATTTCAGCCGAAAGGTAGTACTGCTGGATGGAGGATTGTTCTTGCTTACCAGGTAGGTTCTCTAATCTTTGTACCCATTATGGTTGGTTGATAAATCTGTGCAGTTACTAACAAGAAATATTTTTAAGGGGTTTTCGTTTATATTACAGTAGGATGCTTTTAGATGCTCTTTTATTTGGATCGTACACTGGATTGGGTTTTAGCATGACTTGATTAAGATTTTTGTCTCTGAATCTTTTGAACTTACTAGTGAATAGCTATGAGGTGGTAGATGGGTCAAGTGGTTTTCCTCATAGTTATTTTTGTGACACATATGCAAGTGTACACAGAAGATTTCCCATGATTGAGCTTTGTCTTTTGGCTAGATGGAGTTTTGTTTCGTTAGGCTTGTGTGTGAACGTTTTGACTAACCAGGGACGATTTGGATCCATTAAATCAATTATGGTTGCATGATTGGTGTTAGGGTGACAGTGAGATGTATTTTAGGAACTTAAGCTAGATTTATAGTGGTTGTCATTTTCTCCGTTTAGTGCTATGCTATAGGTCATAGAAGTAGAGAGAAATAGCATAATAGTGGTTTGACTTTTTTTTTGGAAGAAACTTTTGGTATGTACTTGCTGTAGGAAATAGATGTTATACTATATTCGTGATCCAGTTTCTGTTGATACTGCTAGGCGATCTTGAGTACATAATGTTTGTTTGAGTGATATTGGTATATGTGTTTTGGCAGCAGATGGGTAACTGCTATATGCGTTGTTGATGCTTGCCAATATTGAGGCCAAATCCTAGTTTGGTGTAACATTAGAGTTAACAATACATGTTGTATGTGAAGTTATCTACCGTTTTGTTAACCTTTACCCGTAGTTGGCTCGATTCTCATGGATTATTAGGTGATGACTTAGGAATCGCTTAAAAGATATGGCTCTATTATCTTAGATCGACAACATTTAATTTCTTCGGCGCACGGTAGAAATTATTTGGACTACTTAAGAGTTAAAACGGTTTGTCTTGCGATTTGAGTAAGGAACTAGAGAGGGGTAGTCGATAAACGGATTCCGGGTTGGATATTAATTTCTAGCAACATGTTTATGTTTTTACCAAATAAACAATCGGTTTTTGCCACTATTGTCATCATCTTGCTAGTCCATTCTTGTTAAGTTAGATGAGGTCGTGACTTAAAAACATATAAATTGTTCCCCTTGTAAATTGTTTCATTTCTCATCATTTTTACGAACTGCCTGGGATTTATTACATCATTTTTGAAGGATATAAAGGTGTAAGAGTCTACTTTTAGTTGGGGTCTGACCCGACTTACTATTTTTCAGGAGATCGCGACGTGGAGCAACCTAACTTGTAGATTACACTCTTGATTCGAAAGGCTACTTCCTCATTTCTTTTAAGGTGTTTAATTAGCTAAAATGTTCTATTGAGTTCTTTAAGATCAAAATCTTATTCCTTTTAAACAAATTCTTAGCGTTTATTTTGGAATCGGCCTGCGTGTCGAGATGTATTTTTATTTATTTATTTTCAAATATTTGTAAATATACTTGCAACTTCTTTATCACTTTTAATAAATAAAATTGATTTATTTTATTTTATTGGATTATTGTGAATGTGATCCATACAATAACCTGATCTCCATTTGTTGGTTTGACGGTTTAAGTGTGTAAAGTGGTCCATAAGTATGTCACACTTGGGATTTTAGGGCGGCCGACCTAAAATTCGATGTGGGGCGTGACATCATCACAAATTGACTTCTCATTCAAAGTATTCACAATCTCTGAACTAGGGGTGTTATTCACAAAGAAGTCATAATCATCATCGTTCTCATACACAACATAAGTCTTACCATTAATAACTTTAGTGTTTCTAGACTCAACTTCTTCCTTTTGAATAGGTGAATCATCATTATGACGATCAAGAGTTGAGCTAGTTACACCATCATTATCTTCATTTAAGTATTCGTCTTCTTTAGAATCATCATACTCTATATTGGCATCCATGGGAATGTTAGAATGAGTTTGAACCTCTTCCTTGTTTCGCTCTTCTTGAATTTGATCCATGCCATTTCTGATGTTGTCTATATTCCGTTGAAGTTCTTGGAGTGATTCATTGTAACTCAGCTGAAATTCACAAAATTGTTTTGTTGCTTGAATCATTTGTTGCATCACGTGAATAGCACATTCAATAAAACTATCAAATTTCTGATTTGAAAATTGCTCCGCCAAACTTGTTTCATAGTTTCTAGCCCAAGTCTCAACCCTTTGAATTGGTGAATGATCATAAATACGATCAGGAGTTGGGCTAGACTCATTGAAACAAGGTCCGGTTGGTTGTCTACCAAGTTGTTCTACTGCCTTTAACTCATACAGAATGTTATCGAGCATCTGCACATGTCTAGAATTAAACTCATTAAAAGTACAACTATCCTCCCATCCTTGTGATCGTTCATCATATCCAAAAGATTGGTTTTGATTATATCCCAAGTATGGTTGGAAGTCATAAGAATGAGAAATAAATTGATCACCATAAAATGTACGGTCTTGTGAACCATATGTGTTGTTCCCAAAAGGAAACATCTTGAAATATTATGCACACAATTCGTTTAGAGACTTACCTCTTGTTCCTAATTGTGCACACGCAAACAAGTGATTCTTGCACCTGAAAATAAAATTCTGAGCAAACAAATTAGCAAAAGATAAAAATAAAAACTAAATACAAAAACAGAAAATCAAATAACAACTCAAACTACCGACTGCTCCCCGGCAGCGGCGCCAATTTTGACGAGGTGTCGAACTCGCAAAAATAAATTCCTTGCTTCTCTTACACTAACTAGTAGTACAATGAAAACAGGTTCGTTCCTAAGGGAGAGTTGAATCTAAGTTGCCAATTCAATTTCTGAATATTAATGCAAATATGAGGATGAGAATGATCAAGGACTATTTCTCAATCACGAAACAGGAGTCTTATTGACATAGCTATGTTTCTGCAAAATACCCATTACTAATAACCCTAGAATATTTAGTACGCTCAAATATCCTGCAATCTCTTAATTCACCGGATACGGAAGCGTTTGACTACCGGATTCTACTAGCCAAGTTTCTTAGAAGTACGCTCTCTAGGTGTGACTTAAACAAATGCATTAAGTTCTATGAAATAGGCTACTCCTAGCGACAAACACATAAGCTCGATTCATCTACTAGTGTCATTCAATACATATGATTACTTAACAATATCTCATCGTCAATAACCACATATTACTACTTGTACTCGAAACATCTAGACATTTACGGGTCGAAGAGTTCTCAAATTAGCATTAGAATCATCCATAAACCAATTTAATTTGCAACTTAAACAATTCACATAAGCAATATTGGCACAGTAGAGAATGAAAAATAAAAAGACAAATTGCAAGAAACATGGAGTTTTAAATATCAATTGTGAATCATGTTCGGACGTCGAAATTGTCCCTAATTAGGATGCAATTAGCTACTGGAGTTCATGGTATACACAGCAAAATATATGAAGCTAAACAAGCAAACCAAAGTAACAGCAGCAAGGGGACTGGTGGAGGTATGTGAACAGGTGGTAGTATGGCACTGAACCACGGAAGCTCGCTGCTGGTGGTATTGGAACTGTGGCCTAGATGCGGAATGGTGGTTGTGGAGTGGAAAACTTGTTGCTGATGTAGTTGCCTGCGAGTCTGATGCGGCGTGAAGGAACTGGCAATGGATTGTGGCGGTGCTGGTGATGATACGATGGACTGCAGCTGCTGTTGTTGGTGTTTATGCTGGCGGATATGCAAGTGGGTGAATGTAGATGGGTTTTGGAGATGGTGGATGGTGGTTGTTCAGCGAGCAAAGCTCGCTGCACCTAGGGTTGCGGCAGTGATGGGGTAAATGCGATGATGCAGCGGCGTGAAGATGCAACTGAACTGGTGGTTGAGGAGAGGAGCAGAGATTTCCTCTCTGTTGGAGACGCAAAACAGGCGTGAAGGGGTCTGAGATGATTTTCTAGGGTTCCTTTATATATCTTTCTTCAGCTGAAAACTCGAATCGGGTAAACACCCAAGTTTCCTAATTCTATACAAGTCTCAAACGCATAAAAATCTCAGCCATTCATTGTTGTAAACCAACGGCAGTAACCTCCTTATTAGCTGACTTCTCGGCAAGATACAGACCCAACCCAGTGCCAAAGTTATGGACTTACAGCAGACATACATCAGTTCCTTGTTGACCTCAATATCCTCTCGCAACCCTTGGTATACAGCTTCAAGGTACAACTATTGTCGAGCCATGGTTTCAGTCTTGCTTGTCTTTCGAACTGACGGACAACATCACATTCTATAGCTCAGTTCAACAACTTGCAGTATCACCTCGTCCTTGTTGTTGTCGAATGCAACAAAAACCCATATGAAATCAGCCACTGAATTATTATTCTCAATTGAATTTCAGCCCAAGAATTTGACACAAATCATTACTAATTCAAGCCAATAGAACCATGGAAATAACATTGACACCAAGTTGTTTTCTTCACTGAGTTTACTGCAGAAACCTTCCATGAATCATTGGTTGTCGGCAGTGAGAATTCTCAGTGACTGAAGTTGAGCTGTGAAGAACTAGTCGTTTAGGCCTTTAGTCAAGCACCTGATGTGCGTGTTTTTGCTGATTGAGGAACAGATAATTGTTGATGTATAAACTCCCTTTTCTATCTTCTTTCCTGCAAATTGATGACTACAAGCACATTCAATCACACACATTTATTACTTCAATCAGATAGCAGCAGTATCATCTACCCATACTGGTTTCTATGCTCAAACTTCTATTCAAAATCACCACATTTGAACCACTTTGCTGCCATGTATAAATCCATTTCGAACCCCATGTTCCTGGTCCTTCTTGTACTCGGATTGCAGTCAAAACCCATCAAACATTTCGATGGCAGAATCATTAACCTCTCCCCCGTGTTCAGTTGACAAAACAAACCCCAAAATTCTTTCAGATTTGTATTACTTCCTCCTGTCACAAACCCCAAACATAATTCCCTTATTTACTTCAAAAATCACTCTAAACCCTTGGAAAACATCATTAGGAACATGGCTAGCAGACGGCGGTCTTGGTGCATTGAGAACGAGACAAGACTGTGATGGTTTGAACTGTGTGTTAGAGCATAGCTCGGTCGACCTCGCATGCGTTGTTATCTCAAGCATGTTTGTCAATGTTAGTGATCAAAACTATGAGTCTTGATTTCTAGTCTACATAGCTAAGTCTCGGACTAGGATAGAAAAGTATAGTTGAGCTCAAGGACTTCATGGCGATTAATAACGTTAAAGATTAGACTATGGAATAGTAGCCACTAAAGTTTATCTTTTTTGTATTCCATATGTATTAATAATTTTGTCACTAAAATTGACAAAGAGGGAGATTGTTAGAGCATAGCTCAGTCGACTTCGCATGCGTTGCCATCTCAAGCATGTTTTTCAATGTTAGTGATCAAAACTATGAGTCTTGATTTCTAGTCTACATAGCTAAGTCTCGGACTAGGATAGAAAAGTGTAGTTGAGCCCAAGGACTTCATGGCGATTCATCATACAACGACGAAGATCTGTTCAAGGAACCGTGAAACTTCATCAACAAAAAGGTATGTGGAGACTTGAACTTATCTATCACTCAAAAGTCTATCTCTTCTATCTCCTACTTCTTATGAGACAAAAGTCGTATGCTATATAGACTGGATCATACACGTTTGATATTTCGAGCCGAGTATATCTCGCCTATCTATATCTCGAAATCATGTGTTGGTAAAGCGTTTCGCTTTTATCGGGTTTATCTTCACCTAATGACGAAAGTCATATTGTTTCAATCACTTTGAAAATCGCTTTGACGAGAAATAGTGTAACAACTATATAACGTCCTCTAAGAATGTTTCAATGGTTGGAATGAGAGTTTAGGTCAATATAACCAATGATGGATGTAAGCATTGTGTGGTAACACATATGTGCATAAGTCCTATTCCTTAATCCGAAGTTTGCGAACTTTGTTGATTGAGAGAAACCGGAGGAATATGCTTTGCCAAGTCCGCGAACTCAGTTTGCGAACTCGGTCCGCAAACTGACGGAAGTTCTCTTGCCGAGAATTTCTGCTGGGATTTTCCAAAAACTCGTTTGCGCGTTAAGTCCGCGAATTGGCGGAAGTCTCCTTGCCGAGATTTTCTGCTGAGTTTGGAAAACTCTGTCGGTTGCCTTAAGTCCGCGAACTTGCTTGCGTACTTGAGTGGGTTATGATCTAAAGATGTGCTCTGAACATGAAACTTTAATTACTAAGGAATCTAGTATGCAGACTGTGGCTATAAAGTTCATGAGACGATTCAAATCGAATCATCTTTGTTTCAATTGTGTCTTGTGTAGTTAAATAAGATCTCATAGAAATTGAACAACTCTCTAACTAGTTCATTTGAGTCAATTGAACTAGTTATGGTGAAGAAGAACAAGGTTAATAGGAAATGCTCATATGGTTAACCTTTTGGGTTACTATGTTGAACCAACATACACGTACACGTTTGGGCACGGTTTTTACAAACTCAGTAAACGTATATCTCAAGTGTGTGTGACAAGCTAAGTTTTTGATCTAACGGTTGAGAAATATTAGCTTGAATCTAAATCAGGTTTTCATCTAACGGTGAATATGGATTGCTTTGTACCTAAGGCAAAACCCTGATTTGAAGACTATATATAGGAGACATCTAGCATTCGGAAAAACTAATACCCACATGTCTGTGTGATACTAGTGCGCTCGCTAGAGTCGATTCTCCTCTAACCTTTGGTTTTCTTCTCTAAAACCAGGTTAACAACTTAAAGACATCATTGGGATTGTGAAGCCAAACCGATACTACTTTTATCGTAGTTGTGTGATATGATCTTGTATCTTCTGTCATGCGAGTACAATCTATTGATTGGCTTGAGATCGTGAGAGTTCTCCGGTAGGCAAGATAAATAAGTCACAAACATCTTCGTCTCGCTTTTTGTGATTCCTCGACGTCCTCTTGTGTATTCAAGAAAGAATGTTGAGAGGTGATTGATTAATCTAGGTTGTTCTTCGGGAATATAAGACCGGATTATCAATTGGTTCCTGTTCACCTTGATTTTATATCATAAGACGGAACAAAAACCTAGGGTTTTTCTGTGGGAGACAGATTTATCCTTTGATAGACTTTTCTGTGTGAGACAGATTTGTTTATTCTCAAGTCTGCGATTTTGGGTTGCAGCAACTCTTGGTTGTGGGTGAGATCAGCTAAGGGAATCAAGTGCACAGTATCTTGTTAGGATCATAGGCGTAGGGAGTACAACTATACCTTGGATCGGTGGGAGATTGATTGGGGTTCAACTATAGTGCAGTCCGAAGTTAGCTTAGAGTAGGCTAGTGTCTGTAGCGGCTTAATACAATGTGTATTCAATCTGGACTAGGTCCCGGGGTTTTTATGCATTTGCGGTTTCCTCGTTAACAAAATTTCTGGTATCTGTGTTATTTCTTTTCCGTATTATATTTTTATATAATTGAAATAATACAGGTTGTGCGTTTGTGACCATCAATTGGAAATCCGACCTTTGGTTGTTGATTGATATTGATTAATCCTTGGACATTGGTCTTTGGTACCGCCCAAGTATTCCTTGTGTTTGATTAGGACTCGCTGATTTATATTAGCTTGAGTAATATTAAAAAAAAAGAGAGATATTAACTCCTTGAGATACTTTTATCTATATTGAGTCTGACTGTCTAGTTGATTCTCTAGCAAAGTATTTCGGAGTTAGTCCATACAGATTGCTAAGCGAAATATTGGGTGGTGGTGTTAGACCCCCGTTTTTCAATTGGTATCAGAGCAGGCAAACACACTAAGACCTCATCAGTCTGTGTTTGTAGCGATCTGACTCTATGGACAAGAGTTTTATCTCTGGCAACGCAATATCAGTTCAGGGTTGTTCAGATAAGTTTCAAAGATCTGAAACCACTGAGTAAAACTCCTTCTAGTCTCCTTCAGCCGAATCTGCATTCAACTGGAGAAAATCTCTTGATGAACAGTTGGATGATCTCTCGGACGATGGTGATTCAGAAGAAGGATGGAGCCTTGATAAGGAAGTTTCTTAATACATCAAGCTGTTTAATCGTGAATTAAAAGAAACAAGGACAAATGCTTTCTTGAGAAAGTACATGGGTGCTCTCTATCAAAAAAACATAAAGATGAGAAAACTCTTCAAAGGTTACGATGGTGGATACAAACTGTTACAATCTACCGTTAAAGATCATGAAGAAGAGGTTGTCTTAAAAAAATATGAATGTGATAATCTTATTCGTAATCTCTATATGTTAAAAGACAGGCTTACCGAAACTGAAGCAAGATGTGAATCTCAACAGAAATGTTTCAACGACAAAGAACACAGTCTTCTTACCAAAGAGAAATCCTTGGAAACTAAACTCACTGCTGCTCTTAATAAGGTAAAATTACTGGAAGAGAATCTAAATAGGTTCGGTTCTAGCTCTACAAAATTGTCTTCTATGCTGGGAGCCTGTAAAGAACGTCATGACAAACGTGGTCTGGGATATAAAGGAATAGACGCTCCTAACAGTTGTGAGATTAAGTTTGTTAAAGCTGTTAATATTTCTCCATGTGAAGAACCTGTGTCAGCTTGCAAAAACAAGGATTCTACTTCTTCTAAATCTTCTCAAAAGAGAACTACTGAACGTAAGTCCTTTAACTGCTATTACCGCGGAAACAAAGGACACTTTAAGCGAAGGTGTCGTCTTCGGATAAGGAATGAAAAACTTCACAACATTCTTACATGGATGCCTAAAGAATTTGTTAAACCTATATCACAAATTGGTGGATTCAACCTTGTTCGGCCTCAAGGGATATACTGTGATAAGGCTTTTCCTAATTATGTATTCAAACCAAAGGATGCCTACAATGGTGGAAGGAAAAACAACAAAAGTGTGACAGGTGCTATAAATCAGTATGGAAGGAGAAAAGGGAACAAGAGAAAGCAAAACGAGTTAAGTTCCTCTAATTTTCTCAAAAAGGACTGTGAATCCAAGACTTCCAATTCAGACTTGTTACATGTCAACAATCGAGTCTCTGATCTGAAGATCCACATAAACAGACTCAGACGGAACATCAAGAAAACATGGAATGTTGTTAATCCAGGTACTTCTAAATATTCTCTTGATAATGCTTCTTCAACAGGTAGTTTGATAAATACCGATGAAAATAAAAAAGGAGAAGTAAATGATGATGAGAAAGATGTTCATCTTATTACACCCTGACATGTTAATGTTGCATCTCTTTTTAATTTTGACTTGTTAAAAAGGGATGCTCATGATTCTCAGGATTTTCATCTTGAGAAAGCTGTCAGGATTGTACTTCATTCGATGTTACATTATTCGGTTTGCTCCTCAACATCTATTTCTTTTACTGTTTCGGCTTCTTTGGTCTATCATAGGACCGATCCTCTAGTACACGCACCAACCCTCACGAACTCATGTTTCCTAGGGTTTTATGGAATTCCTTATATATATATATATATATATATATATATATATATATATATATATATATATATAATGTGTTCCAGAAGTGCAAAAAGATTTTCTAAAAGTCTTTTTGGTGCACAATGGAGGGAAGAAACAAGGTCGATGATGTTGAGCTATGTATTATTGATATCTCATGCTTTCATGCTCTTGATCATGAAAATGAAGACAAACTGCCAGTTCAGATCTCTTCACAACTGGTAGGAAATCTTCTTGGAGACTTTAAGGTCGTACGCGAACAACTTGGAATTGCAACACAGAATCTAGACTACCTAAAAGGCGAACTAAGGAAGGCAACTGAGGAACTCATTCTTGTTCAATCCCTGGTTGCAGACATGATTTTGTTTTTCGTCTGATCTTGGTTCTAGTTTGTTACCTAGCATGTCTTCTTTTTGGTTTAGTTGGAAGAATAACTAGCGTCTTCAATAGCGATGATTGTGACTACACATAACTATTTTTGTTTTCATCTTATTGTTTTATTTTTTAGGTTTATTGGTCTTAAATTCTAAAAAAATTTGGAGGATAATGTTATTGCAGTATTAATCTGTTTGATTTTGATGTATTGCAATGTTTTTATGGGATATGTATTGTTTGCGTCTGTGAACTTGAAGGTCCCATATGTTGTCAAAAGTAAAGTCGTTCATAAATTGATATTCATATTGATGAAAGGACGAATGGACTTCTGAAAAATACCAAAGTTATACCTATGCAGTCATTTACTTGATGGAAAATAGGGTAAAATCTTTTGTGTGACAAGGATAAAGTCTATTATGTCGTTATGATGGAAAATAGAATAGATCCTTGTATGTATTCCACGGTATTGATCTTCATTGATCCATTTTGTTTTGTATTACCGTGAAGGCTCCATTGTGTGTCTTATGTTGAGCACGATACAACTAAGTCGATTATTTTTATTGGCTTTGTTGGTTGTTCCATAAGATGCTATATGTTGAGCATTATGAACTAAATTAATCATCTTGGTTGGTTATTTAGTTATTTGCTCCGAAAGTCTTCTTTTGTTGAGAAAAACTTTTAACAATTAAATTGATTACTTTCGTGATTAGTTTGGTTGTTCGTATTCCAATTAGATTAATTATGGGTTCTCTTGTAATTAGTCTAGTTGAGTTTTCATATATTCCACAAGTCCTTGTGTTGAGTATAAGAACGGCTATACTAATCATGTTCTATTGGTTAATGTAGTCGTATATTCCGTAAGGTTTTCCTTATGTTTAGTATGTGAACAATTAAGTTAGTCATCTCCGTATGATTACCTTAGTCGTAGCTCCGTAAGTTTACTTATGTTGAGCACAATCAATTAAATTGATCACTTTTGTGGTGGATTTAGTTGTGTATTCCAATTAAATTAATCATGGGTTTACTTGTGATTAATTTGATTGAGTTTTGGATATAGAAAATCATTCCTATGTTTTTTAGTGTCCAATTAAAAATCCTTATTTTCTCTAGAAATTAAGGTCGCTCTTGTTGTTCTTTCGGGAATGACATCAAATGGGGGAGAGTTCTTTTGAACTTGTGATTAATGGTAATATCTTGCGGGGTGTGCGGCTGTGGAATTTTATAGGGGTTATCTTGTATCTTAAAACTCATTGATGAATGCATTTATCTTCGACTTTATGATTGCATCTAAATTAAGTTGGTATGTATTTTTTCTTTTAGTCTATGAAACATCTCTTCTCGGAAATTTCATTAGGATCCGGTTCTTGTACCTTTGCCAATTTTATTGACAAAAAGGGGGGAGAATTAATGTGTAGTTCTACGACATATACATATGGTTTTTAGATCATTGTGTAAGGGGGAGTGGTTTTCATTTGAGATGGAGTATTGACTAAGGGGGAGTGATACATATCACCGTAGTATTATTGTTAAAGTGATGCAATTGGAATTCGATGTTACATAATAATATTATGTCATTGTATAATGATGATCGAGAACCTCGGTTTCTCTGATTTTTATAGCTACGGATCTTCAACAACGGTGATGCTAAACTTACAACCTTTGGGATCATTGGAGTACATGGAAGGACGAAGATTTCAGGGAACGTTGAAGATTAGACTATGGAATATGAGCCACTAAAGTTTATCTTTTTTGTATTCCATATGTATTAATAATTTTGTCACTAAAATTGACAAAGGGGGAGATTGTTAGAGCATAGCCCGGTCGACCTCGCATGCGTTGCTATCTCAAACATGTTTGTCAATGTTAGTGATCAAAACTATGAGTCTTGATTTCTAGTCTACATAGCTAAGTCTCGGACTAGGATAGAAAAGTGTAGTTGAGCTCAAGGACTTCATGGTGATTCATCATACAACGACGAAGATATACTCAAGGAACCGTGGAACTTCATCAACAAAAAGGTATGTGGAGACTTGAACTTATGTATCACTCAAAAGTATATCTCTTTTATCTCCTACTTCTTATGAGACAAAAGTCGTATGCTATATAGACTGGATCATACACCTTTGATATTTCGAGCCGAGTATATCTCGCCTATCTATATATCGAAATCATGTGTTGGTAAAGCGTTTCGCTTTGATCGGGTTTATCTTCACCTAATGATGAAAGTCATATTGTTTCAATCACTTTGGAAATCGCTTTGACGAGAAATAGTGTAACAACTATATAACGTACTCTAAGAATGTTTTAATGGTTGGAACGAGAGTTTAGGTCAATATAACCAATGATGGATATAAGCATTGTGTGGTAACACATATGTGCATAAGTCTTATTCCTTAATCCGAAGTTTGTGAACTTTGTTGATTGAGAGAAACCGGAGGAATTGGCGTTGCCAAGTCCGCGAACTCAGTTTGCGAACTGACGGAAGTTCTCTTGTCGAGAATTTCTGCTAGGATTTTCCAAAAACTCGTTTGCGCGTTAAGTTCGCGAACTGGCGGAAGTCTCCTTGCCGAGATTTTCTGCTGAGTTTGGAAAACTCTACCAGTTGCCTTAAGTCCGCGAACTTGCTTGCATACTTGAGTGGGTTATGATCTAAAGATGTGCTTTGAACCTGAAACTGTAAATACTAGGGAATGTAGTATGCAGACCGTGGCTATAAAGTTCATGAGCCGATTCAAATCGAATCGAATCATGTTTGTTTCAATTGTGTCTTGTGTAGTTACATAAGATCTCATAGAAATTGAACAACTCTCTAACTAGTTCATTTGAGTCAATTGAACTAGTTATGGTGAAGAAGAACAAGGTTGAAAAAGCGGGGGTCTAACAACACCACCCAATATTTCGCTTAGCAATCTGTATAGACTAACTCCGAAATACTTTGCTAGAGATTCAACTAGACAGTCAGACTCAATCTAGATAAAAAGTATCTCAAGGAGTTATTATCTCAATCTCTCGATTTGATCTTTACTCAAGCAAATAGAAATCTGCGAGTCTTTATCAAAGAGAGATAACTTGGACGGTACCAAAGACCAATGTCCAAGGATCAATCAACTACAATCAACAACCAAAGGTTGGATTAGAGAAGTTGATGATCTTAACGCACAACCTGTATTATTTCTATTATATAAAATATAATGTGGAAAATAAATAACACAGATACCAGAAATTTTGTTAACGAGGAAACTGCAAATGCATAAAAACCCCGGGACCTAGTCCATATTGAATACACACGGTATTAAGACGCTACAGACACTAGCCTACTGCAAACTAACTTCAGACTGATCTATAATTGAACCTCTACTAATCTCCCGCTGATACAAGGTACAATTATACTTCTACGCCTCTGATGCCAGCAGGACACTACGTACTTGATTCCCTTAGCTGATATCACCCACAACTAAGAGCTGTTGCAACCCAAAATCACAGACTTGATAATAAACGAATCTGTCTCACACAGAAAAGTTAATCAAAATGACAAATCTTTCTCCCACAGATAAACCCTAGGTTTTGTTCCGTCTTTAGATATAAAATCAAGGTAACAGGAACCAATTGATAATCCGGACTTATATTCCCGAAGAACATCCTAGATTAATCAATCACCTCTCTACAATCCTTCCAGACCACACAAGCGGATTGTTGAAGAATCACAAACAGTGAGACGAAGATGTTTGTGACTTCTTTATCTTGCCTATCGGAGAATTCTCACGATCTCAAGCCAATCAATCTATTGTACTCGCACGATAGAAGATGCAAGATCAGATCACACAACTACGATAAAATTAGTATCGGTCTGGCTTCATAATCCCAATGAAGTCTTTAAGTCGTTAACCCGATTTTAGAGAAGAAAATCAAGGGTTAATGGAGATCGACTCTAGCGAGCGCACTAGTAGCACACATACGTATGGGGATTAAGTTTCTCTCTAGATAGAAGTCTCCTATATATAGCTTTTCAAATCAGGGTTTTGCCTTAGGTACAAAGCAAACTCTATCCACTGTTAGATGAAAACCTGATTTAAATTCAAGCCAATATCTCTCAACCGTTAGATTGAAAGACATAACTTGTCACACACACTTGGGTACACGTTTACTGGGTTTTAGAAAACCATCCCCAAATGAGTAGGCGTATGTTGGTTCAACATGATAACACAAAAGGTCAACTATACGAGCATCTCATACTAATCATGTTCTTCTTTACCATAACTAGTTAAATTGACTCAAATGAACTAGTTAAGAGTTGTTCAATTGCTATGAGATCTTACGTAACTACACAAGACACAATTTAAGCAAAGATGATTCGATTCGATTAGAATCGGCTCATGAATATTATAGCCACGGTTTGCATAAAGCATTCCTTAATAATTAATGTTCCATGTTCAGAGCACATCTTTAGATCATAACCTCTTAAGTTCACAAACAAGTTCGCGGACTTAAGTTAATCGGTTGAGTTTTCCAAACTCAGCAGAAATTCTCGGGTCGAGAACTTCCGCCAGTTCGCGGACTGGGTTCGCGGACTGAGTTCGCGGACTTAGCACACAAACGAGTTTTCGAAATCCCAGCAGAAATTCTCGGTCTCCGTCAGTTCGCGGACTGAGTCTGCGGACTGGGTTCGCGGACTTGGCAAGCCAATTCCACAATCCTACCGATTTATCTTGATCAACAAAGTTCGAAAACTTCGGTTTCAAGGAATACATGGTTATATAATCTAAACTCTCATTTCAATCATTGAAACACTCTCAGAGGGCAATATTCAGTCGTGAAGAACAGCAGACCTTTCTCGTCAGAGCAATTTCCAAAGTGATTGAAACTTTCATGACTTTCTTCACTAGGTGAAGATAAACCTGATCAAAGCGAAACGCTTTACCAACACATGATTTCGAATGAAAGATAAGCAATGAATACTCATCTCGAAATATCAAGTTTATATGATCTAGTCTATATAGCATAAGAATTTTGTCTCATAAGAAGTAGGAGAAAAATAGATAGACTTTCGAGTGATAGATAAGTTCAAGTATTCACATACCTTTTTGTTGATGAAGTTCCACGGTTCCTTGGTTTAGATCTTCGTCGTTGTCGTTGAATCACCATGAATTCCTTGAGCTCAACTACACTTTTCTTATCCTAGTCCGAGACTTAGATAATAGGCTAGAAATCAAGACTTTATAGTTTTGATCACTAACATTGAAAAACATGCTTGATATAACAATGCATGCGAGGTTTATCGAGCTATGCTCTAACAAAGGTTAATATGAAATGCTCATATGGTTAACCTTTTGGGTTACTATGTTGAACCAACATACACGTACACGTTTGGGCACGCTTTTCATAAACCCAGTAAACGTATATCTCAAGTGTGTGTGACAAGCTAAGTTTTTTTATCTAACAGTGAATATGGATTGCTTCGTACCTAAGGAAAAACCCTGATTTGAAGACTATATATAGGAGACATCTAGCATTGGGAAAAACTAATCCCCACACGTCTGTGTGATACTAGTGCGCTGGCTAGAGTCGATTATCCTCTAACCTTTGTTTTTTTCTCTAAAACCAGGTTAATGACTTAAAGACTTCATTGGGATTGTGAAGCCAGACCGATACTACTTTTATCGTAGTTGTGTGATCTGATCTTGCATCTTCTATCGTACGAGTACAATATATTAATTGGCTTGACATCGTGAGAGTTCACTGATAGGCAAGATAAAAAAGTCACAAACATCTTCGTCTCACTATTTTTGATTCCTCGACGTCCTCTTGTGTATTCAAGAAAGACTGTTGAGAGGTGATTGATTAATCTAGGCTGTTCTTCGGGAATATAAGATCGGATTATCAATTGGTTCTTGTTCACCTTGATTTCATATCATAATACGGAACAAAAACCTAGGGTTTTTCTATGGGAGACAGATTTATCCTTTGATAGACTTTTCTGTATGAGACAGATTTGTTTATTATCAAGTCTGCGATTTTGGGTTGCAGCAACTGTTGGTTATGGGTGAGATCAGCTAAGGGAATCAAGTGCGCAGTATCCTGCTGGGATCAGAGGCGTAGGGAGTACAACTTTACCTTGGATCGGTAGGATACTGATTGGGGTTCAACTATAGTCCAGTCCGAAGTTAGCTTGGAGTAGGATAGTGTCTGTAGCGGCTTAATACAGTGTGTATTCAATATGGACTAGGTCCCGGGGTTTTTCTGCATTTGCGGTTTCCTCTTTAACAAAATTTCTGGTGTCTGTGTTATTTCTTTTCCGCATTATATTTTTATATAATAGAAATAATACAGGTTGTGCGTTTGTGATCATCAATTGGAAATCCGACCTTTGGTTGTTGATTGATCCTTGGACATTGGTCTTTGGTACCGTCCAAGTATTATTTGTGTTCGATTAGGACTCGCTGATTTATATTAGCTTGAGTAATATCAAAAACAAGAGAGACATTAACTCCTTGAGATACTTTTATCTAGATTGAGTCTGACTGTCTAGTTGATTCTCTAGCAAAGTATTTCGGAGTTAGTCCATACAGATTGCTAAGCGAAATATTGGGTGGTGTTGTTAGACCCTCGTTTTTCACTGTGAGATCTTGTTCGACCTAGTAAGTTCTCTGACTTGTGAAATATAGTGGGGTGGTGGCCCTGAGTACTAAGTGCATGGTGCTCGAGCAACATCTGTTTTGACACTTTAAAGCCATGGTGTTTTTGTACTTCAGCTCCCTAAACTCCCAAGGTCGTCGAACAACGCCATTCGCGACTATTTTTGTGCTTTTAAGTCACATGTCTCCAAAATATCTACAAAAAGCAAAACAAACCGTAACACACAAAAACAGAAGAGAAATAACTAAGAAAAACATACGAAATTGATACTCAAAAGATGTAATTTAGGCACCTATCAGTCTTTAGATCTACAAACAGTCTAAATATCCCCGTCGACACTTCGATCTAGTTTGAGTGAATATTATATTAGAAGAGAAGATTCTCAAGCATAAACAAACTAGGTGCAATCAAAGTTCAGCAACCGTTAGTCAATCAAATCAATCGAAAACTAATAATAAACTGCAATTATCTAGTTTCCCACCAGCGATACTCGTAGAGCTTCCCAATCCAAAGAAGTTTTAAAATGAGCGGTCGTAAGAGATTTCGCCTAATTAGGGTACTTTCCTCTCCGAATAGACGGCTCCACCAGTAACAACACAACTAGGTAGTTTTGCTGGCTCTGAGGATTAGTTTGCTCGAAATGCAAACTTCAATATTTATAGACCAAGGAAGTTTAGACACCAAGGAATTTCCAAAAACGAATATTCTCAAAGATATGCAATAAAGCCAAAAATGTTTTTCATAATTCCTGGAAATGCACTGTCCAAATATTGACCGAAATCTCAGTAGAAAATCTTCAATTAGTAAATGCACATTACCAATTTTTATTTTCTAAAGATATGCATTTGATTGCCGGAAATTAAAAGCACGTAAAGACTAAAAAACCTTAATTAAAACATTCTCAATTTATTTCGATCCGGGATTCTCCTTTAGTTATTAAGGAATATCTTTGAACAATAAAAGATAAGAATTACTGCACATGTTCAAAGTATGTCGACATCTTTACTTTGTAAATCCTTTTTCATATTTACAATCTTGGAACGGATTTGCTACACTTCCAAACGAGTTTAGAATTGGTTCATCATCTGACTTCCAAGAACTATGTGATTGATTATCCTATCAAATCACCATTAATGGGTTTTACGGTTCTAGAAAAACACAAAACTTAGGTTCTACCTCCATGTGGGTACTAGGATCGGTCACACTAGCTTTCCAAAAATTAGTTGACTGGGTACTAGGATCGGTTACCACATTCTTATGGTATTTTACTTGTGATCGGTTGCACAAGTCATAGGATCGGTTACCAATTACTAAGACTTGTTGTACCTCTTACAAGGATCGATTCCACATACTTGTTATTGGTTGCACCTCTTACTAGTATCGGTTCCCCAATGTCTACAGTTGGTCATACCAATTACAAAATATCGATCATACCATCTCAGGTGATTACTTAAGATCAATTTCACTAATAAAAGTCATACCAATACAAAAGTCAGGCATTGTGATCAGTTTTACCAAGATACATAAACAAGTTATGAGAGATTATACTAAATACACATATTGGTAATCCAAAGATTTGCAATGAATAACAATACCAATAAGCCTAGCGATTTCCCTTTCGATTCACAAAACAAGTTTATGAATTGTACTTCCTTTAAACGAATGTAAAACATTGTTTCCGAGGAAGAAATCTTCACCCATACCCATACATAATCACAATATCATTCATACGATTATGTCGATGTCTTATATACGAAGTTCAAAAGATAGACGTTATACTTCTGTTTATGGGTGAAAATCGTTTCTACTGATTTTGGTAATTTCGGTGGGTGAGTGAGAAATAGATCTAAACCCTAAACAAATGTACTGCACGGGTGTACTTTAGATTCGAGAGATCAATCTATACAAATCTAGCCTAAACCAAGAAATGGTCGTTCCGGATTTTCTTCGGTCACAAAGAGGAGGAGAAGGGTTGGTTTAGGGAGGAAAGCGAAGAGAGTGTTGAGACCAGAATAATTCTGAAAGAGTAGTACTCGACTTGTATCAGAAGATGAAAGCTTGAGAAGCTAGCAAGAGTTGAAAGCATTGAGAAAGCTAACAAAGTTTCCTTTCTGAGTATTGTATTTCTCCGTGACCAAAAACTTGTGTCTTGGTGGAAATAGGTAAGACTTATTTATACAAGTCGAATTGAAACGTACTCTGGTCTCATCAAGGAAGGAAATAAAGGGTGAGTAAATGGGATGAGGTGGTAACCGTTAACGCATGGAATTGATGTTCCGTAAAAGAAAAGTGTTTCACCATTATTTCCCTATTTACTTAACCGCTTCATCCTTATTACACTTTCTTATTGCGGGCGTAGTGTACGCCGCACGCTGTAAACCGCCAAACCAAAACCCTAAAGAGCATCCCCCAGCTTGTGACATGTATTGATGTCTCGAGTGTTTTCGTGGAAAACGTGTAGCATGTCGCTGGTATATGATAAGTTTCCAGGTTAGAAGTGTTGCGTGGTATGTGCCAATGACATGTGTGGCATGCCCTAGTCGCAGGTTGCACATCGGGTGCAAGTGGCAATGCCAGGTTGCAGGTGTTGCGTGACATGTGCCAATGGCGTGTGTGACGGCTTGGCCCTAGGTTTGCACATCATGGCATGCTAGGTTTGCAAGAGCCACTTTGGCATGTGCCAAAGGCATGTGTGGCGGCTTGGCCCTAGGTTTGCACGGCATGGCATGCTAGGTTGCAAGCGCCACTTTGGCATGTGGCAATGGCATGTGTGGTGGCTTGGCCCTAGGTTTGCACGGCATGGCATGCTAGGTTTGCAAGCGCCACTTTGGCATGTGTGGCGGCTTGGCCCTAGGTTTGCACGACATGGCATGCTAGGTTTGCAAGCGCCACTTTGGCATGTGTGGCGGCTTGGCCCTAGGTTTGCACGGCATGGCATGTTAGGTTACAAGCGCCACTTTGGCATGTGCCAATGGCATGTGTGGCAGCTTGGCCCTAGGTTTGCACGGCATGGCATGCTAGGTTGCAAGCGCCACTTTGGCATGTGCCAATGGCATGTATGGCGGCTTGGCCCTAGGTTTGCACGGCATGACATGCTAGGTTTGCAAGCACCACTTTGGCATGTGCCAATGGCATGTGTGGCGGCTTGGCCGTAGGTTTGCACGACATGGCATGCTAGGTTTGCAAGCGCCACTTTGGCATGTGTGGCGGCTTGGCCCTAGGTTTGCACGGCATGGCATGCTAGGTTGCAAGCGCCACCTTAGCATGTGCCAATGGCATGTGTGGCGGCTTGTCCCTAAGTTTGCACGGCATGGCATGCTAGGTTTGCAAGCGCCATTTTGGCATATGCCAACGGCATGTGTTGCGGCTTGGCCCTAGGTTTGCACGGCATGGCATGCTAGGTTGCAAGCGCCACTTTGGAATGTCCCAATGGCATGTGTGGTGGCTCGGCCTTAGGTTTGCACGGCATGGCATGCTAGGTTTGCAAGCGCCACTTTGGCATGTGCCAATGGCATGTTTGGCGGCTTGGCCCTAGGTTTGCACGACATGGCATGCTAGGTTGCAAGTGCCACTTTGGCCCTAGGTTTGCACCACATGGCATGCTAGGTTTGGAAGCGCCACTTTGGCATGTGCAAATGGCATGTGTGGTGGCTTGGCCCTAGGTTTGCACGGCATGGCATGCTAGGTTTGCAACCGCCACTTTGACATGTGCCAATGGCATGTGTGGCGGCTTGGCCCTAGGTTTGCACGGCATGGCATGCTAGGTTGCAAGCGCCACTTTGGCATGTGCCAATGGCGTGTGTGGCGGCTTGGCCCTAGGTTTGCACGACATGGCATGCTAGGTTGCAAGCGCCTCTTTGACATGTGCCAATGGCATGTGTGGCGGCTTGGCCCTAGGTTTGCACGGCATGGCATGCTAGGTTGCAAGCGCCACTTTGGCATGTACCAATGGCATGTGTGGTGGCTTGTCCCTAGGTTTGCACAGCATGGCATGCTAGGTTTGCAAGCGCCACTTTGGCATGTGCGGTGGCTTGGCCCTAGGTGTCTTCTGGAGTCGTGCGGGCTGGCATGGCGTTGGCAAGGAAATCTTGGTGTGGCGTGGATTGGCAGCTAGCGAGGTTTGGGAAGCTATCAAGGATTGGGAAGCTGGCGCGGATTGATGTTCCGTAAAAGAAAAGCGTTTCACCATTATTTCCCTATTTACTTAACCGCTTCATCCTTATTACACTTTCTTATTGTGGGCGTAGTGTACGCCGCATGTTGTAAACCGCCAAACCAAAACCCTAAAGAGCATCCCCCCAGCTTGTGACATGTATTTGATGTCTCGAGTGTTTTCGTGGAAAACACGTAGCATGTCGCTAGTATATGATAAGTTGCCAGGTTGCAAGTGTTGCGTGGAATGTGCTAATGACATGTGTGGCATGCCTTAGTCGCAGGTTTCACATCGGGTGCAAGTGGCAATGCCAGGTTGCAAGTGTTGCGTGACATGTGCCAATAGCGTGTGTGACGGCTTGGCCCTAGGTTTGCACAGCATGGCATGCTAGGTTTGCAAGCGCCACTTTGGCATGTGCCAATGGCATGTGTGGCGGCTTGGCCCTAGGTTTGCACGGCATGGCATGCTAGGTTTGCAAGCGCCAATTTGTCATGTGCCAATGGCATGTGTGGCATCTTGGCCCTAGGTTTGCATGGCATGGAATGCTAGGTTGCAAGCGCCACTTTGGCATGTGCCAATGGCATGTGTGGCGGCTTGGCCCTAGGTTTGCACGACATGGCATGCTAGGTGATGAGTGCCAAATATTGTATAATTTTATCCCTTTTTGTTGGAATTTAACTCATCTTTTGCGCAGTAATTCTACATTTTTTCCCATATTCTGTATTTTCATTGTTTTCAAGAATAAATATTTTTCTTACTTAATTTTGCATTTTTAGGTAATAAATAAAGTTTGGATGAATTGCGGAGCGAAAAGAGCAGAAAAGTAGTGAAAAGACGGGAAGAAATTACGCAAGGAAACCGCAAAGAATGGTGCGCACAAGTCCAAAAAGCTAGGAATGGGCTCAAAAAGGAAGAATTGTTCTTAAAGAAGATATGGGCTTGGCATACCCAAAGCCCAAAACCCTTACCCAAACCCATTTTCTATATCCATACCCGCCTCCATCTTCAGCCGTCGGATTGGATCCATCTCATCATCCAATGGTCGCTTCATCGTCGTGCATCGAAGTCTGAAGCTCATGTCAAACACTACAGCACCTAACTCCATCTAGCACCATTAGTTTCGTTGTATATCTGCATCCAACGGTCGCTGCCAGCCTCTTCACTTTTAGCCGTTAGATCGATCCATCATCTCCACATCCCACGGCTCATCCTCGCTGTTCATCCAATTTGCTACAACCGCCCAACACCCGAGCACCCGATACCTATACCCATACCAAACATCCCCTTCCCCTTCTTCCATCGACATCTCCTCCTCCATACCCTGTGCAGATCCACCACCACCTTCTCCACCTGCTCTGACCTCGCCACCACCACTCCCTACGCCAACAAACCAACCCTAAACCTAAGCCCATCATCACCATCACGTGCTACCTCTTTATCAACCACTAATTTCTCCAATTTCTCATCTCTCTTCTCACTGAAACCCTAGATGAGAAATTGGGTATATAAGTGATGTTAAAGCAACAATTGGAGCATGAGATGTACGAGAAGAAGTAATTGGAGAGTGGGTCGACGAGATGGAGTGAGTATCTCAACACATTAGGTAAATCAATTTTACCTAATTTTCTGTTTTTGGGGAAAAGGGGTTGGAACCCTAATTCTGATAGGGGGAGTATATATTTGTAATGTTTTGTGTGAGGGAAAAGGGAGGAGAGGTATCTCTGGACTAGCGAGAAAAACATTTTGTTCTGTTTGATTGCAATTTACAATTTCAGTTCTTCTTATGCAGTTGAATGTTATGTGTGTGTTGTTTAAATTATCCTGTATGATATTGATTGTTGTTCACATGTTTAGCATGAGCTAAAATGCTTTAAGCTGAGGCTCAGTTGAAGCCTTATGCACTGTCAATTGACATGTTGCTAGATAGTTAACTCCTTGCCCTGTTTTGCTTGAGCAATGGGAAGAGACTAATGCTCTTAGTGCCTGTGATTGATTGTTCTGTCAAAAGACAGTCAATGCTAGGGGCAAACTAGTGAGCAAGTTAGTTTTCCTCCCATTCTAGATGTATGCATAGGATTTTTAACTCAACCTAGAAATATGTTGTTTGATTAGGACACAAGGTAGATATTAAGCCTTAGCTTAGCCACAATCCATATTTCAGTCACTCAATTTCAGTTCTGTTGTGCTTTCAGTTCAGTTTATTTCCTTGCCTGTTTTTCTTGCATTTTGAAGCTGTGTGCACTGAAGTCAGTGCACAAACTCACTCCTGCCCTTGGCTTACAGCCTTGGTTCCCTGCCATTGTTATTTTACATCATCTGCCATTTAATCCTTGTTGTGCTGCCATCTTGTGTTAACTGTTTTAGTTCTTTGTATCTGCCTTCATCCATCACTGCTCACTGCCATAGTGCTTTGCACCCATTGATAGCTTAGGAAAATTCTTGTATGCTCCCGCTCCCTGTGGACTAACTCCTACTCATCCCTATACTATAAAGCTTGACCTTGTATACTTGCAAGAGTTTTTGTGTGTTTTCCATTCCACACCAAGTTTTTGGCGCCGCTGCCGGGGAGCTGGCTGCCATATTTTTGAAGTTTTCATTGTTATTCTGTGGCCTTGTTGTGCTTGAAGCTGTCTCCTGAGATCATTGCACTCTTGTTCACTTGCAGGTGCCACTAAGTTGCTGCCGAGTTGCTTCTGTTGCTGCTGCTGCTGCTGCTGTTGCTGCCAAGCCAAAGCAACTGGGCTGCTACCTGCTGCTGCTGGGCTCTGTCTTCTACTGGTGGGCTTGTACTTCTCTGAACTGGGCTTCACCAACTTCAACTGAACTGGGCTTGCCAAGTGCTGCTGGGCTCTGCCTTCTTTTGTTGCTGGGCTCGTGGTCTTCTGTGAGCTGGGCTTCGTTGCTGTTGCTTCTGCTGGGCTGCTAAACCCAACTGCTGTTGCTGGGCTTGAGCGTGAGCTGCTTAGGACGATCCTAAAGCCCAACTGGGCTGTGCAACTAAAGGGAACAAAAGCCTAACTGGGCTTCCCTCCTTAACCAAGTAAGCCTAAACCATGAGTAACCCATTTGGGCCCCATTAAATATTCAATTTGGGTATGTAATAATTAATTTATTTTTAATTTGGGCTTGTAATAATTATTTTTATTTTTATTTTCTTTTTCTTTTATTTTCTTTTATTTTTCTTTTATGGGCTTGTAATTATTATTATTGTTTTTATTTTCTTTTATGAGTTGTGCTAATTTATGCTAGGTTTAGTTCAAAAAATTTTCCAAAGCCCAACTTTAAACCAAAAACCAAAATCCCTTGTTAGTCCAACACCCATTCAAAACCAAATCTTCATAACCCTTGTGGGCCAAATTGTTTCCGATTGCTCTGTCTGACCAACATGTTAGTTAAGGTACCTACTAGGACATGATTGTGACCTACAGAGACCAAACAAACAGACTTGTTAGAATTAACCCAGACGAACCTATCGAAATTATAATTTCTGAGGGAGACAGTCCAGATCAACCAGAAACAATGGGAGAACCCCGTACCCTAAAGGATTATATGTACCCAACTAGAGCCAGTCAACCTTCTTGTATTGTGCTACCCGAGGCTAATGGCCATTATGAGCTGAAATCAAGCACAATACAGATGCTTCCAATTTTTAGAGGTGTTGAGAATGAAAACCCGTACCACCACGTGAGAGAATTCGAGGAAATTTGTGGAACTCTGCGTTTCACTCAAATGTCCGGCGAAACCCTAAAGTTAAGGCTCTTTCCTTTCTCCCTGAAAGATAAAGCAAAGGCCTGGCTTTATGCTTTACAGCCTCAATCCATCATGACATGGGATGACCTCATAAAGGAATTTTTCAAAAAGTTTTTCCCGAATCACAAGACTGCGACAATTCGTCAAAGTCTGAATAGCTTTGTGCAATTAGAAGGTGAGACCTTAGCTAGATACTTGGAGAGATTCAATGAATTATTGCTCCAATGTCCCCATCATGGTTTTGAAAAATGGAGACTTGTGCAAATTTTGTATGAAGGTCTAGATGTTTCCACCCGAACAACGGTTGAGTCGATGTGTAATGGTCTATTCGTAGACAAAACTGCTGATGCGTCTTGGGACTTCTTGATTGAAGTAGCTGAAAAGACGCAACAGTGGGAATCCATCCGTGAACCCAGAAAGACTACATCCGAAGCAAAGGCTTTTAGGATTGAAGCGGATTTCGAGGGAAGAGCAAACATGGCATCAATAGTTAGGAGATTAGAAGAGTTAGAACTACATAAAAATTCAAAACCTTCCACCACTACTCTCCGAGAACATGTCGCTTCGTCTGTTTGTGCCGCTTGTAACGATCCCAACCATCAATTCCAAAATTGTCCCGATTTGCTTGCAGTCCAGGAATCTAGGCTTGAACAGGCACATGCCATGTTTCAAAAACAAGAACATAATCCCTATTCGCAGACCTACAATCCAGGATGGAGAAACCACCCTAACTTTTCATGGTCAAAAGGACCCACTCAGGGAGGACCATCTCAACCCAATCAGAGCTATCAAAACAATCAGGGATATCAGAACAATCAAGGTTATCAACACCCGAGAAACCCTCAACAACAATCAAACCCTCAACAACAATCATATCCTCAACACAATACCGACAAGAGATTATCCACCCTAGAGGAAATGTTCCAGAGTTTGATGCAAAGTCAGAAAAATCTAGATCAAAAGATGGATCAAATGTGTGAGAGAGAAAAGGGTAAACTTCCGAGCCAACCCCAACAAAATCCAAAGAGTATATTTCAAACAGGCACAACATCCTGCATTGAAACCTCACCCGATCAAGTCCATGCCATTACCACCCTCCGAAGTGGTAAAGTCATCGAGAACAACGTGGGCGAACCTAATGAATCTGATACAAATTCCAAGCTGTCTCCACAACCCCAGAAAGCCAAAGAATCTGAGCAAGTTGGAAAGCCTGACAATTCTACTGCTGTGAATGTCCCTTTGCCAACTCATTCTCCTGTTGCCCCATTTCCTCAAATATTGATCTATCAACAGAAAAGTACCCATTACAATGAGATGTTAGATCTGTTCAAGAGAGTCAACATCAACATTCCTTTTCTTGAAGCAATCAAGCAAATCCCTGCTTATGCCAAATTCCTCAAAGACTTGTGTACTCAAAAGCGCAAGCTCAATGTGCACAAACGTGATTTCTTAGCTGAGCAGGTGAGTTCCATCATTCTGAACAAAACTCCACCCAAGTTTAGGGATCCAGGATGTCCAACAATTTCTTGCACTATAGGAGAACACACAGTCAATAAAGCGTTATTAGACCTAGGTGCAAGTGTTAACCTACTGCCATATTCTGTTTATGAGCAGTTAGGTCTTGGGGAGTTGAAACCAACATCTATCACTCTACAACTGGCAGACCGATCTGTCAAGATTCCTCGTGGAGTGGTCGAAGACGTTTTGATCAAGGTTGACAAATTCTATTTTCCCGTAGACTTCATTGTCTTAGACACTCAACCTGTACAAAACCCAGACTGTCACATTCCTGTCATCTTAGGACGTCCTTTCTTGGCTACGTCCAACGCGATCATTAATTGTCGTAATGGAGTGTTGAAACTGTCTTTTGGCAACATGACGGTATAATTGAATGTGTTCGATATTAGTCAACAACCTGTGAATCTTGATGATGATGATGTGCATGAAGTTAATATGATTGAAGGATTAATGCAAGATTCGTTGACTAACATTCTATCCGTCGACCCCTTTCAAGCATGTATGGAGAACTTTAACCCAGATTCCTATGATGATGCATACTGTAGTGACGTCCTATCTCTGCTCGAATCTGTACCTCAAATGGACATCACTGAAAGGAAATATGAAGTGGAACCACCCTTACTCTCTGATTCCAAGCTTATTCCATCCATTGTTGAGCCACCCAAGCTTGAATTGAAAACATTGCCTAGTACGTTGAAGTACGCATTCCTAGGTTCTTCTGATACTTTACCCGTCATTATTTCATCATGTTTAGACACGGAACAGGAAAGTAAGCTTTTAGAAGTACTTAAGGAACACAAAGAGGCCTTAGGATGGACCATCTCAGATCTCAAAGGAATTAGTCCCACCATTTGCATGCACCACATTAACCTTGAAGAGAATGCCAAACCATCGAGGGAAATGCAAAGGAGACTTAATCCTAACATGAGAGATGTAGTCAAAGGAGAGATCCTGAAACTACTTGATGCGGGTATCATATACCCAATTCCCGATAGCAAATGGGTTGGTCCCATTCAAGTTGTGCCTAAGAAGTCAGGCATTACTGTAGTTCAGAACGACAAGAATGAATTAGTCCCTACTCGTAAAACCACAGGATGGCGAGTATGCATCGACTACAGGAAGTTGAACACAGTAACAAGGAAAGATCACTTCCCGCTCCCTTTCATTGACCAAATGCTAGAACGTGTGTCTGGACACAGTCACTACTGTTTTCTAGATGGCTTTTTCGGTTATAACCAAATTCACATTGCTCCGGAAGATCAGGAAAAAACTACATTCACGTGTCCATTTGGGACGTTTGCTTATAGACGTATGCCCTTCGGGTTGTGTAATGCACCTGCTACTTTTCAGCGTTGTATGATGAGCATTTTTTCTGACATGATAGATAGTTTTCTCGAGATCTTTATGGATGATTTCTCTGTTTTTGGTTCCTCGTTTGACGAATGTTTGAAGCATCTTGCCCTCGTGATATCCAGATGTAAAGAAAAGAACCTTGTTCTAAATTGGGAAAAATGCCATTTTATGGTGAATTCAGGAATAGTTCTAGGACACATCATCTCAGAAAAAGGAATTGAAGTGGATAAAGCTAAAGTTGACCTCATTCAACATCTACCACAACCTTGCTCTGTGAAGGAGATCAGATCATTTCTAGGTCATGCTGGTTTTTACCGGCGATTCATCAAAGATTTCAGCAAAATCTCCAGACCTCTGTGCAGTCTTCTCTCCAAAGATGTTGCCTTCAATTTCGATGTTGCTTGTGTGAAGGCATGGGAGGAATTAAAAACCCTTCTCACCACCGCTCCTATAGTCCGAACACCCGATTGGAAGCTTCCGTTCGAACTTATGTGTGATGCCTCTGATTATGCTGTTGGTGCTGTTTTAGGACAGCAAGTTGATAGACTACCATATGTGATATACTATGCTAGCAAAACCCTTAATGATGCCCAACTCAATTATTGAACTACCGAGAAGGAATTGCTTGCCGTCGTTTTCGTATTAGACAAGTTTAGATCTTATCTGATAGGGTCTAAGATCATCATATACACAGACCATGCGGCTTTGAAGTATCTTCTTTCCAAGAAGGATGCTAAAGCTCGCCTTATTCGATGGATACTCTTATTACAGGAATTCGATCTCGAAATCCGTGATAAGAAAGGTTGTGAGAATGTGGTTGCTGATCATTTGTCTAGATTAACTTTAGAGTCTATTGATGAATTTGAGCTGATTAGAGAATCATTCCCAGATGAACAGCTGATGTCATCTCAGACCTTCCTTGGTTTGCTGATATTGTTAACTACCTCGCTACAGGTAGGATGCCCTCACGTTGGTCGAGACAAGACCGCTCTAAATTCCTGGCTGAAGTTAAACATTTCCTTTGGGATGACCCATATTTGTTTAAGTACTGCCCAGACCAAATCATTAGGAAATGTGTCCCCAACACCGAACAGAAAGATGTGATATCTTTCTGTCATGACCAAGCATGTGGAGGCCATTTCAGTGCCAAGAAAACCGCTGAAAAGATCTTGCAGTGTGGGTTTTACTGGCCATCGCTGTTTAGAGACTGTTATGAGTATTGTATTGCTTGTGAGCGCTGTCAGAAACTAGGAAGTATCTCAAGGAGAAACATGATGCCATTGAATCCTATTCTTATTGTTGAGATTTTTGATGTTTGGGGGATAGACTTCATGGGTCCATTTCCCATGTCTGACAGCAAGTTGTACATCTTAGTCGCCGTTGACTACGTCTCCAAGTGGGTAGAAGCCATCGCAACCAGAACAAATGACCACAAGGTGGTACTTTCCTTTTTAAAGGAAAACATATTTTCACGTTTTGGTACCCCTAGAGCTATCATCAGTGACGGTGGCTCACATTTCTGCAATAGGCACTTCGAGTCTTTAGTACGCAAGTATGGAATAACTCACAAGGTTGCTACTCCGTACCACCCTCAGACCAGTGGACAAGTGGAAGTGTCTAATAGGGAAATCAAGCACATTCTAGAAAAGACGGTTAACCCGTCTAGGAAAGATTGGTCAATAAGATTGAATGATGCTTTGTGGGCCTATAGAACAGCTTATAAGACACCAATTGGCATGTCCCCTTATCGTATGGTGTATGGAAAGCCATGTCATCTACCTGTGGAATTAGAACATCGAGCTTATTGGGCAATCAAGCAACTGAACTTTTCTCTGGACGAAGCTGGAATTCAAAGGAAACTTCAACTCAACGAGTTGGAAGAATTGATAAATGAGGCTTATGATAGTGCCAAGTTATATAAGCAGAAGATGAAGATGTTTCATGATAAGTGTATTCTGCGCAAATCCTTCACTCCTGGTCAGAAAGTCTTGCTGTATGACTTCCGATTACATCTTTTTCCGGGAAAACTGCGTTCCAGATGGAAGGGTCCGTACCTAGTACGCACAGTTTTTCCTCATGGAGCTGTAGAGCTGGAGGATGTTTCCAACAAGAACGTTTTCAAAGTCAACGGGCAGAGATTAAAGCCATTCCTTGAGCCATTCCCACCCGACATTGAAACAACCAACCTGGAGGACCCAGTCTATGTGGACTAAACTGGTCCACTCTTTCCCTAAATAACCAAAAAGTTTTCCAAATCTTTCCCTAAAAACCAAAATTTGTCTTTTTCCCAACAAAACCAAATTTTTCCCAAAAAGTCCAATCCCATTAAAAACCAAAATTTTCTTGTAGATAATGTGTTAGTTAAATTTCCTTTTGTATATATTTTGTGCTCATCCATTGTGACTCCTAATATGATGGATTTTTGCCTTGAATAACGGAGTTTTAATCGAGCTTTCGCCGTACAATCGGGTATTATCTCTCCTTTTACTCTACTCAGCATGTTCCTCTTCATATATTGTTTTATAATTCTTTCCATATTTTGAAACATTGAGGACAATGTTTAGTTTAGGTTTGGGGGTATAGAGTAGATACCACGGTAATATGCCATAATTGTAAACAAAACTCCTTCTTTTGAAAAAATTGAAAAAATTCGAAAAAAATTTAAAAAAAAAAAAAAAAAAATTAAAAAATTAAAAAATTAAAAAATGAAAAATCATAAAAATGGAGCTCATTTACCTTGAAATGTTGACTCTTGTGCAAATATGTAATTTTTAGGAGTCTTAGTCTAGATATTTAGGCACCCTGATTCTAGCACAATTCACATAGTGATAAGAAATTTGCACGCGCACGATCTACCAATACATGTATGGCCTCGATCTTCAAGGTGTTTGATAGGAAGTCACGATTGCCAATCACTTTAGAATACTGAACGAAACTTGACTAGCTTGTTCTTTGGTTGGTTGGGATAGAAGGTGGAGGTTACATTAAGAAAGACAACCATCGAATTTAACTAGGTGCATCAAAAAGGGCTACCTCTTGCAAAGTGTCATGTAATTTTTTGTTTCTTTT